>NC_134489.1:6199857-6499857 GCF_040206685.1 Ascaphus truei
CCCAATGCAAAACGTATAGTGAAATGTGTCGCTACACTGGTGACACACTTTATTGAAGTGTGCACCAGTTCCGCAAGCCGGGAGATTTCCCGGCTTGCAAGTGGCAGCCCCTCGGCATGCCGCACGTCTCTGATGCGCGGTCACGCGTCATCGGGTGCCTGCGCCCCCTGCACGCGCGTCCAGGGCTCCCCGAGGGAGCCCTGGTGTCCCGCGATGTGGGGGACGGCGGCAGGGGGTTCCGGGGGACCCGGCGGACCCAGAGAGGAGAGGGGGAAGCCGCGATCGGCGGGCCTCTCCTCCGCTGCTTCGGCGCGCGCCCGGCACCCTCCGGCGCGCGCCAGGTAACTGCTGCGGCCAAGAACGGGCAAATGCTCGAATAATCTCGGCCGCAGCAGTATACTACATAATGTGGTTATCGATTTGGAAGGAACAAATGATGGTGTAATGAATGATAGTACAGCAGTACTTCCTACTTCATTCCGCAGAAATAAAGCTAACAGTGCGCCAGGCTAGGGTGACCACCCGTCCCCCTTTTGCCGGTACAGTCCCGGTTTTTCGGGAGCTGTACCGATTTTCTGTGTGTACCGGAAATGTCCCGGATTTTCCTCAATGTGTCCCCATTTTTATTTTTTTTGTCCCCGGCGGTGCGCGAGTAAGCTGCGGTGCGCTGTGCGCTGTGCGCTGTGCGCGAGTCTGCGGCGGCGCGGAGGAGGAGACTGCAGCAGCCCGGCTGGTAAGTATTTTTTTTTTTTTTAATGCCAACCCCCCCCCGGCAGTTTCCTACCTTGTTGGCCAATCCCCAGCGTCCCGGCATTAAGCCCCGCCCCCCGGCATCATCCTTCACCAAGGACCTGCATGTGGAATGACTGGAAGGAAGGGTGCCTGGGGGCGGGGCTTCCGCTTCCTGCGGCAGAGCACACATGGTGTGTGTCTCTGCCCGCGGCTCCTGGCTCTTCTGCGCGGTGTCTCCCCCCCTCTGCCCGCCCGGGGGGATAGGAGGTGGGTTTTTTATCCTTTGTCTCCTGTCCTGGCGCTCCCTTCCCCCCCCCTGTCCCCTTGGTTCGGGAGATGGGCGCGGGGGCTGGCAGTGGTGGCTGCGCGGTGTTCCCCCATTCTGCCCCGGGAGCCCGTAGCTGCCCTCCGGGGGAGGGGGGGCGGCGGCAGTTTACCTTTGTGTCCCGGCGCTCCTATCCCCCCCCCCCTAGGTGCGGGAGATGGGCGCGGGGGTGGGTGCAGGGGGAGGCGGAGAGCCACCTGCTCGTGGCTGCCTCTGTACTCCAGTCTGTGTGTGTGTGTGTGTGTGTGTGTGTGTACCAGTGTCTGTGTGTGTGTGTGTGTGTACCAGTGTCTGTGTGTGTGTGTACCAGTGTACGTGTGTGTGTGTGTGTGTGTGTGTACCAGTGTGTGTGTACCAGTGTGTGTGTGTATGTACCAGTGTGTGTGTGTGTGTGTGTGTACCAGTGTGTGTGTACCAGTGTGTGTGTGTGTGTGTGTGTACCAGTGTGTGTGTGTGTGTGTGTACCAGTGTGTGTGTGTGTGTGTGTGTGTGTACCAGTGTGTGTGTGTACCAGTGTGTGTGTGTGTGTGTACCATTGTGTGTGTGTGTGTGTGTGTGTACCAGTGTACCAGTGTGTGTGTACCAGTGTGTGTGTGTGTGTGTGTGTGTGTGTACCAGTGTGTGTGTGTACCAGTGTGTGTGTGTGTGTACCAGTGTGTGTGTGTACCAGTGTGTATGTGTACCAGTGTGTGTGTACCAGTGTGTGTGTGTGTGTACCAGTGTGTGTGTGTACCAGTGTGTGTGTGTGTACCAGTGTGTGTACCAGTGTGTGTGTGTGTACCAGTGTGTGTGTGTGTGTACCAGTGTGTGTGTGTGTACCAGTGTGTGTGTACCAGTGTGTGTGTGTGTACCAGTGTGTGTGTGTGTACCAGTGTGTGTGTGTGTGTGTACCAATGTGTGTGTGTGTGTACCAATGTGTGTGTGTGTACCAGTGTGTGTGTGTACCAGTGTGTGTGTGTACCAGTGTGTGTGTGTACCAGTGTGTGTGTGTGTGTGTGTACCAGTGTGTGTGTGTGTACCAGTGTGTGTGTGTGTGTGTGTACCAGTGTGTGTGTGTGTGTGTACCAGTGTGTGTGTGTGTGTACCAGTGTGTGTGTGTGTGTACCAGTGTGTGTGTGTGTGCCAGTGTGTGTGTACCCGTGTCTGTCTCCCGCTCTCCCTCCCCCTCTCACCCTCTCCCTCTCTGTCCCTCTCCCTCTCTGTCCCTCTCTCTCTCTCTCTGTCTCTGTCTCTCTCACCCTCTGTCTCTCTCACCCTCTGTCACCTTCTCTCTCTCTCTCTGTCACCCTCTCTCTCTCTGTCACCCTCTCTCTCTCTCTCTCTCTGTCACCCTCTCTATCTCTGTGTCATCCTCTCTCTCTCTGTGTCATCCTCTCTCTCTCTGTGTCATCCTCTCTCTCTCTCTGTGCCACCCTCTCTCTCTCTCTGTCACCCTCTCTCTCTCTCTGTCACCCTCTCTATCTCTGTGTCATCCTCTCTCTCTCTCTGTGTCATCCTCTCTCTCTCTCTGTGTCACCCTCTCTCTCTCTCTGTGTCACCCTCTCTCTCTCTCTCTGTGTCACCCTCTCTCTCTCTCTGTGTCACCCTCTCTCTCTCTCTGTGTCACCCTCTCTCTCTCTGTGTGTCACCCCCCCCCCCTCTCTCTCTCTCTCTCTCTCTCTCTCTCTCTCTCTCTCTCTCTGTGTCACCCCCTCTCTCTCTCTCTCTCTCTCTCTCTCTCTCTCTCTCTCTCTCTCTCTCTCTCTGTGTCACCCCCTCTCTCTCTCTCTGTGTCACCCCCTCTCTCTCTCTCTGTGTCACCCCCTCTCTCTCTCTCTGTGTCACCCTCTCTCTCTCTGTGTCACCCTCTCTCTCTCTCTGTGTCACCCTCTCTCCCTCTCTCTCTCTCTGTGTCACCCTCTCTCTCTCTCTCTCTCTCTCTCTGTGTCACGCTCTCTCTCTCTCTCTGTGTCACCCTCTCTCTCTCTCTGTGTCACCCTCTCTCTCTCTCTGTGTCACCCTCTCTCTCTCTGTCACGCTCTCTCTCTCTGTCACACTCTCTCTCTCTGTCACGCTCTCTCTCTCTGTCACGCTCTCTCTCTCTGTCACGCTCTCTCTCTCTGTCACGCTTTCTCTCTCTCTCTGTCACGCTCTCTCTCTCTCTGTCACGCTCTCTCTCTCTCTCTGTCACGCTTTCTCTCTCTCTGTCACCCTCTCTCTCTGTCACCCTCTGTCTCTCTCACCCTCTGTCTCTCTCACCCTCTGTCTCTCTCACCCTCTGTCTCTCTCACCCTCTCTCTGTCTCTCTCACCCTCTCTCTGTCTCTCTCACCCTCTCTCTGTCTCTGTCACCCTCTCTCTGTCTCTGTCACCCTCTCTCTGTCTCTGTCACCCTCTCTCTCTCTGTCACCCTCTCTCTCTCTGTCACCCTCTCTCTCTCTGTCACCCTCTCTCTCTCTGTCACCCTCTCTCTCTCTGTCACCCTCTCTCTCTCTGTCACCCACTCTGTCTCTCTCACCCACTCTCTGTCTCTCTCACCCACTCTCTGTCTCTCTCACCCACTCTCTGTCTCTCTCACCCACTCTCTGTCTCTCTCACCCACTCTCTGTCTCTCTCACCCACTCTCTGTCTCTCTCACCCACTCTCTGTCTCTCTCACCCACTCTCTGTCTCTCTCACCCACTCTCTGTCTCTCTCACCCACTCTCTGTCTCTCTCACCCACTCTCTGTCTCTCTCACCCACTCTCTGTCTCTCTCACCCACTCTCTGTCTCTCTCACCCTCTCTCTGTCTCTGTCTCTCTCACCCTCTCTCTCTCTGTCTCTCTCACCCTCTCTCTCTCTGTCTCTCTCACCCTCTCTCTCTCTGTCTCTCTCACCCTCTCTCTCTCTCACCCTCTGTCTCTCTCTCTCTCTCTCTCTCTGTCTGTCTCTGTCTCTCTCACTCTCTCTCTCTCTGTCTCTCACCCTCTCTCTCTCTGTCTCTCACCCTCCCTGTCTTATTTTAACTGCCGTATACCTACACCGAAGTAACCTACCCTTCTTTCTTCCAGATCTGACTCAAGTTTCACACGGGAGACCTCGAAAGACAGGTAGGGAACACCTCCCCTCCAGTATAGTACCTTGAGGGACTGCGGATCAGGTAAGATCCCAGCTGCTTTAGAAATTGTGAAGAGGGGGCATCCAGACACTGGTTAAGTGGTTCAGAATCATTCACATCTGGGGTTTTTTTGTTCGATTAGTGAGGTCAACACACACACACACAACTATGTAACAAAGACTAATGGTCGTAAGTATAAGTGTACTACAATAAATAAACTGTTATGTAAAAAAAAAAATGTCCCGGTTTTTCATTTTCAAAATCTGGTTACCCTACGCCAGGCAAAATTGCAAAATGCATTTGTGATACATTCAGAGATTATTTTAATGCGGAGGGAGCTGTGCCATGGCAAAATATGTAAAAAATTGTTCAGATAAGTAATAACACATGTCACGTTAATAAAGTTTATATATGGTTATTAATTGTTGTTCTTTGTATTCCAAAAAATTATCAATAAACACATTCGAGATGCAAAATGCATTGGGTCATTGAGTCAGTGTTCCAGTGCGTGTGTTTGGCCCACTGTCAGTGAGTCTGTGCGTAGGCCCACTGTCTGAGTCTGTGAGTCTGTGCGTAGGCCCACTGTCTGTGAGTCTGTGCGTAGGCCCACTGTCTGTGTGTACGCCCACTGTCTGTGAGTCTGTGAGAGGGAGCGTGTGAGACAGTCAGTAAATATGTGGTGGTCATAACCTTTTTTATTTTTTTATAAATTTATTAACAATTGTTAAATCTAAATCCCTACATGGATAATAAACACGGACAAAAAAAGTTAAATGAACAAGTATAAATATTTATTGAAATACATTGGTAACATAACTTTTTTTTAAACTGTAATTTTAACTGAAAACGTTATAGTTTGAAAATACATTTCTAGTTATTCGCCTCAAATTCGGCCACCGCTTCGAAAACAAGTTCTTGAATTTTTTGCCGCAGCCGAAGCTTTGACAATTTGTCCAGAGGCATGACATATGGAACCAAGCTTTTAAAGAACTCCAGTTCTTCGTTAGCAGTCATCATGGCTAGCATCAAACCGTATTTATTTTCTTCTATTTGGACCATTTTGCGCTTCAAGTCTGTGTTGGAACGCTGCTTTTTAGGTGCAGGTTCCAGCATTGAAACTGAAGCAACAGGCTCTGAGCTCGGGTCATCGTCAACGAAGGACAACTCCACGAAGGTCTCTTCCTGGCTTCCGGGTTCTTCCAAATTTGAAGATGTTTTGGCTGGCAGCATTTGCTCCTTTAGAAAGCTCATCAATTCGAAATATGGCCACGTCGACGGTCCTTCACCGATGCTTGGTCCAGGGTCCCCTGAACGTGGTGGGTTGCACTTCTTCAGCTCCCGCCAGTAGCCATCCCGAAGGTTCTTCCACTTCGCCTTTGCAATTGATGCTAAAAAAAAAAAATGGCATCAATTTTGATATAAAATACAATTGTTAAACATGCATTTTTTATTCTATGGATACTATCGATTGATGACACATGTATACAGGCGTATGGGTATGCTTTTGGTGGGAAAGTCAAATACACATGTATACGCATACCTTGGGGGAAAATACATGTATACAGGCGTATGGGTATGCTTTTGGGGGGTGAATACAAATACACATCTATACGCATACCTTGGGGGAAAATACATGTATACAGGCGTATGGGTATGCTTTTGGCGGGAAAGACAAATACACATGTATACGCATACCTGGGGGGAAAATACATGTATACAGGCGTATGGGTATGCTTTTGGGGGGGAAGGCAAATACACATGTATACGCATAAAAGGGGGGAGAAATACTTACGTGATGTGTTCAGTAGCTGCGCTATCTCTTTCCAGAGCTTATCGTGGACATTTCTGTCATGATAAGTTCTGGAATGTTGGTTCCACAATGGATCTCTAAGGGAGTCCTCGTTGATCAAATCCTCAATAAGTGCTGGATCCATCACAGAAAACAAGTCACAGCACACAAGTCACAGCACACAAGCACACAAGCCACAGCACACAAGTCACAGCACAAATAAAAGCACAAGGCACACAGAAAAAGAATCACACAAGTTTTACTTACATGTATCCATTTTTCTGCTTCACTTACCTGTGATTGGTTGTTGGCCGCCCACGTGATTGCTCAGCGCGGTCTGGAACAGAAATCCCGTCGGACGAAAATGCTGCCTCCTCAGCATGCCTGCTGATGCTCGCGTGAGCCCTCTCTAAAGACATCCTCATGGAGGATGCAGGGGCTCAGCGCGGAGCGTCAGCACTGCTTAGCGCGGCCTGTCCTTCTATGGACTCGGCCTTATGGTGTCTTACAAGAGACAGTTCAGAGATCACCTTTGCTTCTTTACCTTGGTCTGCAATTGACTAGCATTATAAACATGCACTACAGACCTATACAAATACACACTGCAGAGAGTGATTCTGGGAAATGACACACACAAAAACAAAATATAAAATAAACGTAAAGGGAGGGTGCATACCATTCAATGATGGATACAAAAAAAAGGAACAACAGGACAGTCACTCCTATACTCCCAGAAAGTGAATATATATATCATCATTTATGTGAATCACAATCCGTATTTGAAGTGTGTGTGTGTGTGTGTGTGTGTGTGTGTGTGTGTATGTATATATATATATGTAGCCCTTTTTGTGAATCCCTGCACTAAAGGAACTACTGGTGTTGTGTATACCTGCGGCTTCAGGAGCTCTAAGCCTCCGCTGTTGGGGAGCCTGGGTGTCATACCCTTACTTATCACGGTGCAGCGCCTCCACTTACCCAGGATCCCCATAGTAGAGGATCTACCCTGAGCAAGAAAACATAACAATGGTATTGTGCAACAGGCAACCTTTTACTTAAAGAGATTAATTAATGGAATCTTGCAGAGTATACATAACATGTGTAAGACCCTTATACTCTACAAATCACAACGTAACACACTGTGGCTCGGCCACACCTTAATAGGGATAATGTTCTGTACACAGGTGGCTCTGCCACTCTCCCCAGGAGTATGTCCTGTAACTAGTATCTGTATAGAACAGTTTGATGGCACACTGGTGCCCCCAATTAGTTAGTGGGAGGCGGGATCAGCGCCTGGTGACCGGTGTAGGTGCACTTGTTGACTAACGATACCTTCCGGTCACTACGGTGACCACACCACTTCACAAAGGGTCCCTAGTGTTGCTCCAGCCTTGCGCCGACACTCCGCTATGCTGTGCGGTCTGTTCTCCAGACCAAGATGGCGTCCGCAACTCCGCAGCTGAACCCGCACTAATGGGATACGTCCCTAACTGCTACGGCCGTCCCTACAAAAGCGGCACCCTACGATGACAGGGGTAATGCTCCTCGGGGCTGGGGAATGTCTCTCACCTAAGCGGAAGGGTCACTGACCCTCCGCTCACGCACACGAGGTTCCGCCACCTTCCTCCTTCACCTCTCACTCGTGTCTCCCACCGCCCACACGCATCCTGTGTCTCTATCCAGAGTCTCGCACCCTATTGGTCCTCAGCCTCAGCTGACTCCCCCACAGTTCAGAGTTCAGAGTGCAATCCCCAAAGTCCCTCCAGATTGGTTGCCTTTCGCGCGCTTCCCTCGCGCATGCGCAGCCTGACTAATCACACAGTGACCTTACTGGCAAAAGAACAGTATGGCGCTTCCTTTATTAGTGACAGCGCGGAACCCTCATATATATGTATACACATCCTTACATTCTCCCCTCTCCAGAATCCAACGTCCCGCTGGACTACCTAAACAACATATCTGAACTTATTTACACAGCCCTCTCTTTTCCTAGATTAGGTTACACATTTCATTGAACAGTACCACCATAGCTTGCATTCTATGCCGAGCCCACTGCTGAGCCTCATAATGGGGTGCCCCAAATTGATCATATGCCATTCGCATGGGAGGCTGACTGGTTCTTTGACTTCACCGAGGTTGATTCTCCTCTGCTTCCTCTGCAGAGTATCCAGTCTCAACTGGTGTTTCCGTCTCTACCCTTGAGGGGTTTTCAGCATTAGTAAAGTCTCTCTGGGGTGTGAAACATGGGCTTTGTGGATCTAGGGACTGACTCACTGGAGTCAGATTGTCGATGTTCGGGCCAAGAGGCTCTTTACCCTTTGAGAGGTTCCTTCCATTGGATCCTCAGAGGTGGCAAATTTTACAGTCTCTAGGCCATCCTCTGGGTTTTCAACCTCTCCATCTATTGGCGTAGCGGGTAATTCCAACTCGTCGTTCCCTACTTGAGCTATGGGAAGTAGGTGATTCCTATGCCACACTTTTACGCGGCCTTCGGAGTCCTTGATCCGATACACAGGAAGGCCAGGCATCTGTGACTCCACCTCGTACACACCTTCCCGCCACCGGTCCGCCAATTTATGTTTCCCAGGAACACCTAAGTTGCGTAAGAGGACCGCGTCCCCGGGGTGAATCTCCTTGTGACGTACTTTGTGATCGTAGCGTCTTTTATTTCCCGCATTCAATTGTGCTGCCGTTCGTTCAGCCAATTTATAGGCCTGCTGCAACATGTCCCTTAGCCGCTGCACATATCAAAAATGCGTTCTGTTGGATACCCCATCGGTAGATATCCGCAGTCGCACATCCACCGGTAACCGTGCTTCTCTTCCGAACATCAAAAAGTACGGGGTGTACCCGGTGGACTCATGCCGGGTACAATTATACGCATGTACCAACGTCTCCACGTGCTTACTCCACTCCGTCTTTTGTGGGCTGGTCAGAGTTCCTAACATATCTAACAAGGTGCGATTGAACTGTTCGGGCAAAGCATCCCCTTCGGGGTGATACGGGGTGGTACGTGACTTGGCAATGTTCAGTAGTGTGAGCAATTCCTTTATCAGTGTACACTGGCGACACACTTTATTGCAGTGTGGCCAGTACCGCAAGCCGGGAGATTTCCCGGCTTGCAAGTGGCAGCCCCTCGGCATGCCACGCGTCTCCGATGCGCGGTCACGCGTCATCGGGTGCCTGCGCCCCCTGCACGCACGTCCAGGGCTCCCCGAGGGAGCCCTGATGTCCCGCGATGTGGGGGACGGCGGCAGGGGGTTCCGGGGGACCCGGCGGACCCGGAGAGGAGAGGGGGAAGCCGCGATCGGCGGGCCTCTCCTCCGCTGCTTCGGCGCGCGCCCGGCACCCTCCGGCGCGCGCCAGGTAACTGCTGCGGCCGAGAACGGGCAAATGCTCGAATAAACTCGGCCGCAGCAGTACTCTCAAAGTCCCTGCCCTGATCAGAGTGAAGACGATTTGGTAATCCATAATGAATGAAATACTTTTCCCACAGGACTCTGGCCACCGTTACAGCCTTCTGATCTTTCGTAGGGAACGCTTGGGCGTACCTGGTGTAGTGGTCAGTGATCACGAGAACATTGCTAACGCCCCGACTGTCGGGCTCAATACAGAGAAAATCCATACACACCAGATCCATGGGGCCCGAACTTTTCAAGTGTGCCATGGGAGCCGCCCTGGTGGGCAGTGTCTTCCTTTGTAAGCAGCGATTACACCTTCGACAATGTTGCTCCACGGACTCTCTCATTCTAGGCCAGTAGAACCTATCCTGTAGTAGCCCAAATGTCTTATCAATGCCCAGATGGCCATGGTCATCGTGAAGGGCCCGAAGGACTATAGTCCTCAAGCGTTCCAGTAGAAACAGCTGACGCCGATCGGGATGGTTATGATATGGTATCACCCGATATAACAAACAATTGTCCATTTCGAACTTCCCAAACTCATTCAACAGGAGTTTCACCAAGTTTTTGGGGGCTTGTTTCAGTATAGAAGGGTTATCTTGTTGTACCGCTTGACGGGCCAACTCCACTATGGGGTCTTGAGTTTGGTAATGCACTAGATCCCTCCACGAGATGATATTATCTTCCGTGATATTCATCCCTTCTCGACCTTGATAGGCCCGAGGAATGGCTCGCGAGTGGCATCCCAAAGAGTCAGCAACCCGTAATTCCGAGAATGCTACCTGATTGTTGACTACCGCAGCCACGGAGCAGAGAGCACGAATCCCGGGACCCGGTATTTCTTCCCATACTTCCTCATCAGGGGTAGATTGAAGGCCAGGTCGACGAGACAGGGCGTCGGCACCTATGTTGGTGGGTCCGGGTTTGTTTTTAAGGTTGAACCTGTAGTTGGCCAGGGCAGCTAACCAACGGTGTCCCGTGGCGTCCAATTTGGCGGACGTATTTATATATGTCATGGGGTTGTTGTCCGTGCGTACTTCGAACTGTACCCCATACAGGTAGTCGTGCAGCTTGTCCACCACGGCCCAATTTAGGGCCAAGAATTCCAGCTTATGGACCGGATAGTTCTGCTCACTAAGTGTCAAACTTCGGCTCGCATAGGCCACTGGACGTAGCCCTGTCTCATACTTCTGATGCAATACCGCTCCCAGCCCACTAAGGCTAGCATCGACATGTAGGACGTATTCCCATTCTGGATCCGCATAGGCCAAGACCGGGGCCTGAGTGAGGCTAGTCTTTAAGTTCAGGAATGCCTGTTCACATTCTGGGGTCCATTTCTCCCCAAAGGGTGTCTGCGCCGTGACTCCCTTTCTCTCGGTTTCTCCTGGATATACCTTTAGAAGATCGTTCAACAGCTTGGCTTTGCTGGAGTAGCCTTCCACGAACCGCCGGTAATAGCCACAAAATCCCAAGAACGACCGCAACTCCTGAATATTCTGAGGCCTAGGCCAGTTCACCACCGCTTCTATCTTCCCGGGATCGGTGGACACCCCTTCGGCCGATACGATGTGGCCCACATACGTCACGGAGGACCGACAGAATTTACATTTGTCCAGAGACAGTTTGAGGCCCTCCTCCTGAAGTCTATCCAGTACCTTCATTAGTCTCTCGGAGTGTTCTTCTAGAGTTCGCCCGAACACTATAATGTCATCCAGGTACACTAAGCATTCTTGCGGGTTCAGGTCTCCGAGAGTCTTTTCCATTAATCGCTGGAACGTGGCGGGTGCCCCACAGATCCCTTGCGGCATGCGGGTGAACTGATAAAACCCTAATGGGCAGATGAAGGCCGTCTTTTCTTGGTCCTCCTGGCCCATGGGTACCTGGTAATATAGGTTGGTAAGGGAGTAAACCCTAAAAGGGTGCTTCAAGTTGATGTTTGCTGAAGACCGTTATCACAGTCTTCAAGGGATCAGTGGTTTTTAGTAATTCATGATCAGTGTGAAGGTTCCCCCATTAAGTGCATCAATTCGTATACAGTCATGTATAATGTAAAGCTCAGGCACATAGAGTAAACCGCTATAGGGAAAGAGAGACCTCTAACCTGACCGGAGTGCTTGTCCCATCCGGCGGTTCCTTCTCTGGCGGGTCACGTGTTTCCAGCGGGTCCTTGAGCAGGGAGTGCAGAGACTCACGGGGCTGTCTCAGCCTGTGCCTGTTGAGCTGTTCGTTCAGGGAAGAAGGAAACCTCACCACTGTTCTCTTTGGCGTGCATCCGTCCCAGCAATGGAAAACCAGGTAAGTGAAGAGGAAGGGGAGATGTTGGAGCACTGCAGTGAAAAATACCAGGCTGGCGGCGGCGTGCAACAAAAAAACTTTAATGCGGCATAAAAGCCCTGAATTAAAATGACAGAACAATTCTCTGACGCGTTTCGTCTGAGCGACTTTTTCAAAGAGTGCTATACTACAGCCATAGATGTACCTTAAATACCCATATGCTCCCGCGCGCGAGTGTTTGAAATTACACGCCCACTATAATGTGATCTTGACCAATTAGTGATTATGCAAATTTGGAGGGAGCGGCTCACAAGGCCTAATACAGAAGGGTTTAACCCCTCTATTGCCAAATGCAGCAAGTGATATAATATCTCAATAAGTGTCAGGTAAATGGGTATTTATACCAGGAACCATCTTCTGGCTGTTAAAGCAAACTGGTATATGGGAGACATTACATTTCAATACAAACCAACAGACTTTACAGTAAATAAACAAATAAGTGATAAACATAGATTACATAAGTGATACATAGAGTTATAACACCAAACAGACATAAATAGCTACCTTATCATATTAAACTATATAGACCTCTAAACATCTATTTAAAAAAAAAAAATTAATTAATTAAATATATTCATATCACCTCGTGCAAGTAAATTAAAAAAACTTAAAAAAACATGTGAAAAGCATGTTATAAATCAAATGTCAATTAAAACAGGAGAAGCTTATTTAGGGACATTGAAATAGAATCATATAGCATGATTCTAGCAGCAGATACAGTATAGGTACTGCAATTCTAAGGTACCCGTAAGAATAATTTTATATTAAATATAAGGATGATGCTGACCACAATAGTTTAGAATATTACGTTATAAAAATATTTTGAGTATTTTAAGTATTGAAAATATTTAATACCATACAGTTTTCCATCTGATAATGCCAAAATATAACCCAAATAATTGCGGCTTTTGTACAAGGATAGTAATAAACTGATTTAAAAAATATAAGGATGATGCTGACCACAATAGTTTAGAATATTACATTATAAAAATATTTTGAGTATTTTAAGTATTGAAAATATTTAATACCATACAGTTTTCCATCTGATAATGCCAAAATATAACCCAAATAATTGCGGCTTTTGTACAAGGATAGTAATAAACAGTAAACCGAATAGACACAGCAGGATCAGTGCTTTCATACAGTTTAGCAGACATCTAACTAAAGGGTATATGATAAACAGTTTACAAAAAATGGGACAGCTCCCAATCCACATTCAGACCTTGTGGGTGGAGGCTGTCCATGCAAAAGATCCATGACATTTCTTTCTGATTTAATGTTTTAAGTCTATTGCCACCTCTTGTCGGGTTGGGAACATGTTCCAAACCCAAAAAGGAAAAGCCTTTTAGGCCCCCATATTTGTTGCACCCGGTCCCTCGACATTTCTCCTCTTGCCCATATGGGGGCCTAAAAGGCTTTTCCTTTTTGGGTTTGGAACATGTTCCCAACCCGACAAGAGGTGGCAATAGACTTAAAACATTAAATCAGAAAGAAATGTCATGGATCTTTTGCATGGACAGCCTCCACCCACAAGGTCTGAATGTGGATTGGGAGCTGTCCCATTTTTTGTAAACTGTTTATCATATACCCTTTAGTTAGATGTCTGCTAAACTGTATGAAAGCACTGATCCTGCTGTGTCTATTCGGTTTACTGTTTATTACTATCCTTGTACAAAAGCCGCAATTATTTGGGTTATATTTTGGCATTATCAGATGGAAAACTGTATGGTATTAAATATTTTCAATACTTAAAATACTCAAAATATTTTTATAATGTAATATTCTAAACTATTGTGGTCAGCATCATCCTTATATTTTTTAAATCAGTTTATTACTATCCTTGTACAAAAGCCGCAATTATTTGGGTTATATTTTGGCATTATCAGATGGAAAACTGTATGGTATTAAATATTTTCAATACTTAAAATACTCAAAATATTTTTATAACGTAATATTCTAAACTATTGTGGTCAGCATCATCCTTATATTTAATATAAAATTATTCTTACGGGTACCTTAGAATTGCAGTACCTATACTGTATCTGCTGCTAGAATCATGCTATATGATTCTATTTCAATGTCCCTAAATAAGCTTCTCCTGTTTTAATTGACATTTGATTTATAACATGCTTTTCACATGTTTTTTTAAGTTTTTTTAATTTACTTGCACGAGGTGATATGAATATATTTAATTAATTAAATTTTTTTTTTTTTTAAATAGATGTTTAGAGGTCTATATAGTTTAATATGATAAGGTAGCTATTTATGTCTGTTTGGTGTTATAACTCTACAGTATGTATCACTTATGTAATCTATGTTTATCACTTATTTGTTTATTTACTGTAAAGTCTGTTGGTTTGTATTGAAATGTAATGTCTCCCATATACCAGTTTGCTTTAACAGCCAGAAGATGGTTCCTGGTATAAATACCCATTTACCTGACACTTATTGAGATATTATATCACTTGCTGCATTTGGCAATAGAGGGGTTAAACCCTTCTGTATTAGGCCTTGTGAGCCGCTCCCTCCAAATTTGCATAATCACTAATTGGTCAAGATCACATTATAGTGGGCGTGTAATTTCAAACACTCGCGCGCGGGAGCATATGGGTATTTAAGGTACATCTATGGCTGTAGTATAGCACTCTTTGAAAAAGTCGCTCAGACGAAACGCGTCAGAGAATTGTTCTGTCATTTTAATTCAGGGCTTTTATGCCGCATTAAAGTTTTTTTGTTGCACGCCGCCGCCAGCCTGGTATTTTTCACTGCAGTGCTCCAACATCTCCCCTTCCTCTTCACTTACCTGGTACCTGGTAATACCCTGACCTGAGATCGAGTACGCTGAACCATGTACTTCCCGTAGATTCGGGGCAGCGTGTATTGATCGGGAATGGTGCGGGTATTTAGGGTTCTGTAGTCCATGCATAGGCGTACGGTCCCGTTCTTTTTGCGGACTACCACGATGGGCGATGCGTAAGGACTTCGGGATCCCTGCACGATCCCAGCCCTCTCCATTTCGGCGAGTAACCTTCTCACTTCGTCTACGTCCCGTGGGGCGAGCCGTCGGGAACGTTCCCGGAAGGTAGTAGCATCGCTCATTCGGATGGTGTGGCGGGCACTGCGGCTGCACCCCACATCCATGTCACTGGTGGAGAACACATGTTGGCGCTTTTGTAACTCGATCCGCAGCCTTTCCCTCCATTCCTCGGGGAGCGGAGAATCCCCAAAGTCGAATTCTAGCCGGGATCCGGAGGTATGACCATAGTTACGGGGACACCCCGTTACGCCCTTCTCTTCGGGGGTCACGGGGTATATTCTGCCCAGCGGCTGGCGCCGATCAATGCTCATGGGATATGGGGAGATGTTCTGCACGTATACCCAGGTGCGCTCAGGGATTTTTCCAGGCCACTTTTTGACGGAGGCCAACACCTCGTAGCCCAGCCGGTGCTAATCCTGGGCCACACTTTCTAGGGAGAAGAGCTGATCCTCCGGGCGTCGGCCCGGGTAGTGACATGCGGCGACCATCATTCTTCCTTCCCCCGGGGGAATTTGAGTCAGTCCCCACTCTTGACTATAGAGCATCCCATGCTCTTCTTCGGTCGCGATTTTGCCGCAGACCTCTTGGAGGGCGGGGCAGGCGGCTAGGGCCAGCAGCGGGGCTTCTCCCGCCTCTTGCAAATACATGCGGAACACCGCGCGTACAATGTCAGCGTTAGTACCCAAGATGATCGGAGCGCTGGGGTGATCCTGAGGTTCAGGGCACACTAAGGCCTCCACTTCCATGGGATGATGTTTACCAGTGTTCAGTTGGGGAATGTCTAACTGTGTAACGAAAACAGGGGAGCGTCAGTACCTGAAAAAATATATAAAAAATACCATAGTGTATACTGTTTACAAACAAAATACATTAAATGGTAGGGCTCCAAGGAGCAACAGAGTGCTGGATCAAGGATTATAGTCCATAAACAGCATATAGTTAGGGAGAACGATATCCCAGAAGAGAGACAACAGAGCCAAGGTAAAAAGCCAAAATACAATTTATCCACAAATGATAAAATTTAAGGTTTACAAGATACCAGGTAAAAACAGGCGTGGGTAACAGGTTAGAGTTGGAACATCGAGTCGCGACCTCGTGGACCTCCTGCACGTCTGTCTTCTCCGCCGGTATCTGTCCTGTGCTGCAGACTGGATGCCGATACGTCACTTCCGGTTTGACGGAACACCGGAAGTGACGTATCGGCATCCAGTCTGCAGCACCCACGCCTGTTTTTACCTGGTATCTTGTAAGCCTTAAATTTTATCATTTGTGGATAAATTGTATTTTGGCTTTTTACCTTGGCTCTGTTGTCTCTCTTCTGGGATATCGTTCTCCCTAACTATATGCTGTTTATGGACTATAATCCTTGATCCAGCACTCTGTTGCTCCTTGGAGCCCTACCATTTAATGTATTTTGTTTGTAAACAGTATACACTATGGTATTTTTTATATATTTTTTCAGGTACTGACGCTCCCCTGTTTTCGTTACATTGTACTCTGAGTGTGGACCCTGAAACAGTCCTATAAGGGTTTGAGTGTTTTTACTTTTATTTATTGCACGGTGATTTATATAATTTATTATATTTAATTCATTATTTTTTCATTGTATTTGCATATAGATATAGTGTTTGAGCGCCATCTAGTGTCCTTTATATGGAATGTCTAACTGTACCTTTACTACGCCGTCTATGGGGTAATCCTCATGACTCAATCCCCTCAGTCGCAAGGCATCCGCAGAGAGTAACGGTAATCGATGTAGGTGTTGATCGTAGAAGGGCCGGTATACGATGGTCACCTGAGATCCCGTGTCCAGCAATGCGGCGGCGTAGATGCCTTCGATAACTACCTGAATAATGGCGGCGGGGCCGATTCGGCTGCTTGGGGATGGCGGCGACGCCTCTCCATCCTCCAGGGTCTTGCACGGCATCGACTGCGCGGGCCGGGACGCCGTTTTCCGTACGGTGGGGCAACGGGCACGCAGATGTCCCATCTTTCCACACGCGTAGCACTGAATTTGGCTGAGGTAACTCTCACTTCTCCCGGTTGGTGAACTTCGCCCGGTCGGGAGACGAGGCCGGGGCGTCACTGGTGCACTGGCATCCTCGGGGTCGGGGTCCCCAGGCTCGGGCACGTCGGCCTTGGGTTCCACTTTCTTGACTTCCTTACCCCCGGGCGGGGGCTTTTTCCCAGGGGCCAGGTCACGTCCTAACAACACCGTCTCGTGCGCTTGGACCCGATCCATTAGGTCGTGAAACGATAAGGCTTGCCCGGGCGTTAGGCAGCTACTGACCCGCACCGACACGGGGTGTAGGGGTAGGAGCCCCCTCAACAGTTGAGTGGTGCGCAGTCCATTGGCTTCTATCCTTGGCAACACGCCCTTCCTCACCAGATTCCATAAGTCCAGGTGTAGTCGCCTGAGGAAGTCGGATACCATTTCCCCTTCCTTCTGGGCTAACGCATGGAATTTGGCCATCAACGCATAAGTGTCCACCGGAGCCCCATACGCCTTTGTCAGGCAGTAGATGAGATCTGCTGCATCAGCCTCCGGGTTGTCATCTCGGTAGTAGTGCACCATGTGGGACGCGGGGGGCCGTAAGCACTCAACGATGCGTTGTCTTCGGACCGCGTCCGTGCAGGTCCATTCAGGCAGCACCTGTTCTGTATGGTCCAACCAGTCCTCTATCCCTACTTCCCCTTGGGGCGTGGGTTTCTCACCGGAGAAGGCCTTTAACTTCCTATACTGAAGCGACTGGGTTGTGTTGTGGAGAGCGGCTGCTATCGCGGGAATAGAGGTGTCTCCCGGTAAGCTATCCCCGACTGCGGGGTAAGTGTCCAGTCTTGATAGGCTAAGTTGGTTGAGGCCAGACCGCAGGCCTGGCGGGGTGGACGAGGAGCCTAGGTTCAGGGCTGCCGGCCAGCGAGGTTGCAGGCCACGGTCAGGGGAGTGGTCTGGGCCCCCAGTCGCGGCACCTACTGCGGTTGTGTACTCTCTCTGTGGGGTGGAAGTGGCCAGGGGCGCAGAGGTGTCCACCTGGACTATGGGGCAGCGCACCCCCGGAGCCTCGGGCAGCAGTAGTATACGGGGCAAGGCCTCAGGGCATATATCTTGTTCAGTGGCATACAAGACCCGACGCCAGGCCTGGTCGCGGTCATAGAAGTGGTCTTGTACTTGGGCATTGTCCAGGAGCGGGAGCTTGCGGACCTGCTCGGTCACTGTACCTAGCGAGATCGTGGCGGGGACATGGCCCAGCGCGAAAGCACGATTCAAGGGAACCCCGCGCCGCTGGGCCCACTTGCGCACCTCGAGCGCCGAGGGCACCGACATGATGTGGGTTGGTTGCACAATAGAAAAAAATGTGGGGGCACCCCAGGTCTAAGTCTCTCAGCAGCGCCTCCAAATGTAGCCCTTTTTGTGAATCCCTGCACTAAAGTAACTACTGGTGTTGTGTATACCTGCGGCTTCAGGAGCTCTAAGCCTCCGCTGTTGGGGAGCCTGGGGTCATACCCTTACTTATCACGGTGCAGCGCCTCCACTTACCCAGGATCCCCATAGTAGAGGATCTACCCTGAGCAAGAAAACATAACAATGGTATTGTGCAACAGGCAACCTTTTACTTAAAGAGATTAATTAATGGAATCTTGCAGAGTATACATAACATGTGTAAGACCCTTATACTCTACAAATCACAACGTAACACACTGTGGCTCGGCCACACCTTAATAGGGATAATGTTCTGTACACAGGTGGCTCTGCCACTCTCCCCAGGAGTATGTCCTGTAACTAGTATCTGTATAGAACAGTTTGATGGCACACTGGTGCCCCCAATTAGTTAGTGGGAGGCGGGATCAGCGCCTGGTGACCGGTGTAGGTGCACTTGTTGACTAACGATACCTTCCGGTCACTACGGTGACCACACCACTTCACAAAGGGTCCCTAGTGTTGCTCCAGCCTTGCGCCGACACTCCGCTATGCTGTGCGGTCTGTTCTCCAGACCAAGATGGCGTCCGCAACTCCGCAGCTGAACCCGCACTAATGGGATACGTCCCTAACTGCTACGGCCGTCCCTACAAAAGCGGCACCCTACGATGACAGGGGTAATGCTCCTCGGGGCTGGGGAATGTCTCTCACCTAAGCGGAAGGGTCACTGACCCTCCGCTTACGCACACGAGGTTCCGCCACCTTCCTCCTTCACCTCTCACTCGTGTCTCCCACCGCCCACACGCATCCTGTCTCTCTATCCAGGGTCTCGCACCCTGTTGGTCCTCAGCCTCAGCTGACTC
Organism: Ascaphus truei; assembly: GCF_040206685.1. Classification (NCBI taxonomy): domain Eukaryota; kingdom Metazoa; phylum Chordata; class Amphibia; order Anura; family Ascaphidae; genus Ascaphus; species Ascaphus truei. Next base: position 6,218,829 of record NC_134489.1, read on the forward strand.
CCCCACAGTTCAGAGTTCAGAGTGCAATCCCCAAAGTCCCTCCAGATTGGTTGCCTTTCGCACGCTTCCCTCGCGCATGTGCAGCCTGACTAATCACACAGTGACCTTACTGGCAAAAGAACAGTATGGCGCTTCCTTTATTAGTGACAGCGCGGAACCCTCATATATATGTATACACATCCTTACATTTATATATATACAAGTGACACTGTGTGCTCATTTGCATGTCATTTCCCAGAATCCCTTGCTGCAGTGGAAGTGGTGTATGCTGGGTGATAATGGGGAAAGGTGGGGTTGCAGACCTGCCTAAGACATGCAGATGAGCATACAGCTATATTTGCATATATATATATGCATATTATATACATATATACATACATATGAGCATACAGTAATATATCCATTTGCTATATGCCTTGCTATGGAGGGTTTTTGTCACTTTTTTACTCGCATAACTTCATATATATATATATATATATATATATATATATATACATATATATATATATATATATATATATATATATATTTAGTGGTTGACAAATCACCAAAAAATCTACTCGCCACACAAAAAAATCTACTCGCCACCTAGTACCAAACGTGTGCTGCTTGGGCCAATATTTACTCGCCCGGTGGTCGCCCGGGGCGACCAAATGTATAGGTTTGTCGAACACTGTGTGTGTATACATATATATATATACATGCAGTGGAAGTGTACATACATATACATCTAAATAATATTCACATATACACATTTGCTATAAATGGAATTATTACAATTTTACATTATATACACGTGCAATGAATGGAATAAACACTGTAATAAGTTTGAAATCACCTATCCGAGCTGCTATGCATGGCTGATCCCTTTTCTCCAGCTTCCTTGAATGTACTATGAGGAAGATCATGTGACCAGATGCTAGTGCACGTTTAGAGAGAGGTAGGGAGGGCTGACAAAGGGGAGTGCCAGGGCTTGTGACAGGACATGAAGGGGCAGTGCCTTAGCAAATGGCTGTTAAAATAGAATACAAGAAAATTGGTCTTTCAAAGTTGTTTTTTTAAAAACCGAAAATGCTAAAAGTATTTTTTTTTTACTACAGAACTGATTTATTAAAAAAACCACACATGCAGGATATTGACTGAACTGCAGCTTTAATTGATTGTTGGTAATTTAGTTCTACACTACCGACACGTTTAATCCGAGCACGGCTAGCACCGCAAGCCGGGGGATGCCCCGGCGTGCTAGCCGCACTCCCTCAGCATGCCGCGCATCACCGATGCGCGGTCACGCGTCATCAGGTGCCTGCGCCCCCTGCACGTGTGTCCAGGGCTCCCCGAGGGAGCCCTGGTGTCCCGCGATGTGGGGGACGGCGGCAGGGGGTTCCGGGGGACCCGGCGGACCCGGCAGCGGGAGGGAGAGCGCACCGATCGGAGGGCGCTCTTCCGCTGCTTCGGCGCGCGCCCGGCACCCTCCGGCGCGCACCAGGTTACTGCTGCGGCCGAGAACGGGCAAATGCTCGAATAAACTCGGCCGCAGCAGTATTTACTTCTTGATTTGTTTTTAGTTTCTGATTGTTTGGATGGCATTGGATCTTGTTTGTAATTGTTTCTTTTAGGTTGAGCATTGACTGGCATAATGTTAAATCATGCACAGATTATATCGGCATCATGTACCCACTGTGCCATTCAATTGTTTTATTGGCATTTGTTATCTATTTCATTGGCTATGTGCTGTACTTGATTTTGCTATGTGCTGTGTTTTATTTTGATATGTGCTGTATTTTATTTTGATATGTGCTGTACTTTATTTTGATATGTGCTGTGTTTTATTTTGATATGTGCTGTACTTTATTTTGATATGTGCTGTGTTTTATTTTGATATGTGCTGTGTTTTATTTTGATATGTGCTGTGTTTTATTTTGATATGTGCTGTGTTTTATTTTGATATGTGCTGTGTTTTATTTTGATATGTGCTGTACTTTATTTTGATATGCGCTGTGTTTTATTTTGATTTGCGCTGTGTTTTATTTTGATATGTGCTGTGCTTTATTTTGATATGTGCTGTGCTTTATTTTGATATATGCTGTGTTTTATTTTGATATGTGCTGTGTTTTATTTTGATATGTGCTGTGCTTTATTTTGATATGTGCTGTGCTTTATTTTGATATGTGCTGTGCTTTATTTTGATATGTGCTGTGCTTTATTTTGATATGTGCTGTGTTTTATTTTGATATGTGCTGTGTTTTATTTTGATATGCGCTGTGTTTTATTTTGATTTACGCTGTGTTTTATTTTGATATGTGCTGTGTTTTATTTTGATATGTGCTGTGTTTTATTTTGATATGCGCTGTGTTTTATTTTGATTTACGCTGTGTTTTATTTTGATATGTGCTGTGTTTTATTTTGATATGTGCTGTGTTTTATTTTGATATGCGCTGTGTTTTATTTTGATTTACGCTGTGTTTTATTTTGATATGTGCTGTGTTTTATTTTGATATGCGCTGTGTTTTATTTTGATTTGCGCTGTGTTTTATTTTGATATGTGCTGTGCTTTATTTTGATATGTGCTGTGTTTTATTTTGATATATGCTGTGTTTTATTTTGATATGTGCTGTGTTTTATTTAGCTACTGTATGTGATGTTTTTGATTTGGGTCTGTTTTTTTTATTCCTTCATCGTGGCAGCGCTGCAGGGGTGAATTCAAGATTTATTTACTTTATTTATGCTACTTATTGTATTTTAAATGGACTAATGCACTATTATCCATATGTGGATAATAGTAATTTGGCCCATTACTGTACTGTTTATGTTAGGGGGCAGGGGGGAGGGGGGTGTATTTATTTAATGATTGTTTATTATTTTGAGTACCCGATTGAGCACCCGAGCAGGCCAGTGGGGACCCCCAGACTCCCGCGGGGATCATCCGAGGGCCACAGACTCCCGCGGTGATCAGCCGGGCACTCCTGCGGGGATAACCCGGGGACACCCGCCGGCCTGTTGTATGAATGGTGTACCTGAAAAAAGGTAAACAAAGAATTTTTTCTATGTCCAGCTTCTTTTGCGCCTGCGTTTAGCTGCGTGTTTTTCTGGCATGATTTTAAAGCACGATTGACTTATCCCTGTTTAGTGAATCCCACTGACTGGCAAAAAATGGCGCGTTTGCCGTTTTTTGCCTGATCAGCCGGATTGTTTGCACAGGCCTTGAAAAATGCCTTTCAAGGCCGATAAAGCGCTGTTATCACTGCTTAGTGAATCGCGCAGCAGCCTGAATCGGCCTTAAAAGCCACTTTGCGGTCTTAAAAGCCACTTATCACAGCTTAGTGCATATCCCCCTAAGTCTTGCGGTGGTGGTCTGGTCCCAGACCACAGGCCGCAAGTACTGCGCGGCATCTTGGCTTTGTACCTGACACTATAGATCTAAAGGGCTAAAGGGGGCAATGTCCCTATCTAAGGCTTGTCCCTGAAGCACCCACAAGCTGATTGAGGAATCACATCCTACCTGGGGCCTAAGGGGGCAGACTAGGCCTAGTCTAGGGAAGCACACTACCTGGACACTACCTGTTTTGTCTCTGCTCCCCTTCCAACTGGCGTGGCTGCAAGCGTGCCCAAAGTATCAATGTGCTGAGCAGGGGAATGCTGCAGCCCTATTGGCTGTTCTGCGCCACTTGACCTAAGAACCCCGGGGCTGTTGGAGGTTGTAGTTCTCCTGCGGAGCCTCCATGTAATGGCCGTAGCTTTCTGAGGACACTGCGCATGCGCGAGGAGTACCAACATGGCTGCCGCAACTTGCTTCCCCATTGCGCATGCGCTATCCATCTTTGCATCCCACCGCGGAGTCTCCGGAGAAACGTAGTGCTCCCTTCACTGCCTCTATCTCCGGTGGCAGCCGCAACTGCATTGGAGGTGTGTGGGGACCAGAGGGGGGTACAAGGGGACCAAGGGGGACCTGGCTATATGTATATTAGTATATACATATAAATCCAGAAATACACAGGTTTTATTGGTAAAATAGTCTCTGCATGTATAAAATTGCAAGTGTTATGGAGCCTTCATAGGAAGTGTTTGCTTGCTTGTAAGCTCTTGTGTTACATAGAGACATTGGAACTAACACATAGGGTGGGCAAATTACCTCCCCACGGGCCACATCCACACTCCGGCCCACGCAGGTAGTGACCCGCTCCCCGATCCCCACCTGGAGTGTGGGCGGCAGAGGCAGCAATGCTTCTGGAGCCCAACCGGGTAGTCCTAACACGGTATTTAGGACCAACCGGATGTTGGGCCCAACTTCCATAATCACCACCTGGGTGGGCACCAGACGCACTGCTACCATCACTACCGCGCTGCCTCTGCCACTGCCTATGCCGCAAGCACCACATGTAGGGAAGAACGGCGAGGGAGAAGGAGAGTGACTGAGGAAGGTGAGGGAGGAGAAGAGTGAGAGAAGTGAAAAGGAGGAAGGAGTGTGAGGGTGAAGGGGAAAGAGCGAGAGAGAGGAAGGGGAATGAGGGAGGAGAGTGAGAGAGGAAAGTGATAGAGAAGAAGAGTGGGAGAGAAAGAGAGACAGGAGAAAGAGAAGTGGACTGAGAGAGGGAGAAGGAGAGTGAGGCAGAGGAGAGAGAGGGATTAAAAGAGAAGGGGGAGAGTGAGTGAGAAAGGGAGGCAGAGAGTGAGGGGGTAAGCAAGAAAGGATAGGGGAGATACAGATGGGGAGAAGCTGTTGAGGATGAGAGCTTTGGTAAGTTTTGCGGGCCACCGATTTAATTAAGATTTGACATTAAGTTTGTGGCCTGCAAAGCTTACCACAGCTTGTCAAGTGGCCATCCAGCCAAAATAATTGCAAACCCCTGAGCTAGGGCGACCAGATTTTCAAAAGTAGAAACCAGGACACATTAATAAATTAGTTATAAACAAATTACGTCTCACTTAAAAAGAATGTTATATTTATCTTAAAGCGTCCCCATTTATGCTGTGTTATTGATTTATTTCAGTTTCCTAAGGCCTGGGACATAGTAGGATCAGCCTTGTTGGACCGTGCTGAGGCGCACTCACGCTCAGCACTGAGCCCCTGCAACCGCAATGAGAGCGGCTTTAGCAGGGGCTCACGCACGCTTGCGGAAGCGTGTGTGTTACCTAAATTGTAGATTTGGCGCTCGCCGGAGCGCAGGGCCGGTCATGTGAGCGGTTCACCCAATGAGGGCGAACCAGCTCCGTGACGTCACTGGCCTGCCCCCAGACACGCCCACGGAAAGCACCGCTTTCCCTGAGCCTCAGCGCGCCTCCGCACGGGCAAAGTGTCTATGCCCGAGGCCTAACATAGCACAAACTCTCCCCTCCTTCATTCTATCTCCTCCTCCCCTCCCCCAATTCTCTCCCCCTTCTCCCCTCCCCATTCTATTTTCCCTCCCCTCATTCTCTCCACTATCCTCCATTCTCTCCTCTCCCCCCAATATCTTCTCTCCCCCCCATTCTCTCCCTTCCCATTCTCTCTCCCTCTCCCTCCATTCTCCCTCTTGCCCATTTTCCACCCCCCCATTCTCTTTCTGCCCTCCCCTCCTTCTCCACGCCCCCCATTTTCTCTCCATCCCCATTATTACCCATATTCCCTCTCCCCCTCAATACCATTCTCTCTCCCCATCTCCTCCCCCTTCCCTCTCACCCTCCCCCATTCTTTCTCTTCTCTCCCCCAATCTCTCTTCCCCCTATTATCTCTTGACCCCTTCCAATTCTCCATCCCATATCCCCCATTCTTGCTCCCCCTTCCCCCATTCTCTCCTCTACATTATCTTTCACCCCCATTCTCTCTCTCCCCCTCCCCCAGTCTCTGTCACCCTCCACCCATTTCCCCTCCCCATTCTCTATCTCCCTCCTCCATTCTCGCTCCCCTCACCCCATTCTCTCTCCCCCTCCCTTCCCCTCTTCTCTCTCCTCCCTTCTCTCCTCCTCCCTTCCCCCATTCTCTCTCCCCTACCCCCATTTTCCATCCCCAAAATTCTCTCTCCTCTTCTCCTCTCCCCATTCTCCCTCCTTCCCGCCATGATGCCATCCAAACAGGAAATCCAGGAGGTACTGTATGGTCACTGTATCATCTGCCCAATGTTGGGGGATCTGCAGTCATTTTATTGCTTCTCCCTCAGTTTGTTTTATCACAAGTTGCAAAAGTTGAGCTCAAAGGTTAAACTGATTGTAAACTGCACAAAATGATAACAACACATGCACCAAAAAAAACAGAAATCAAACCCTGTGATTTTCGGGGCTAAAAAGGTCAGTCACTCCTAGGAACAAAGTGTAATAATGTGACTGACAAGTTTAAGTGGTCAGTGTCCCCAAGGGGTCACATCTGGGTGACTGATTCCTTTTTTGTATGAAATCTGACGCTTATAGGTATTTTTAAATCATGCTTTAAATGTACTTTATAAACATGATGATCTGAGATTTGGGAGGGGTTTGATTTCCTCTGGCTGCCCCTTTTGTCTGATATCACTGAGTTCAACAAGACTTTGCACAGGCAAAGTCCCCCCCCCTTCCACGTATGTTTAAATAATTTGATTGGCAAACAATCCCCATTAAAAGTCCCCCGAAGAAATGTAATTTATAATGAAGTTCCTGTGAATCGTGCTTTTAGCATGGTTAGTTTGAGAAAAAACGATTGTTCCATTCTTCACAAAAGGTTGTTTTCTGTCTGGCTACATAGGATTGCATCTTTAAAAAACTATAAAGGGTAGACCGCTTATATAAGCAAATATGTTTGGGAAATTTGCACTTGTTGTATCTTCGCTCTTATAGGCTGCTGAGAGCGATTAAAAGATCAGCCCCATCCTGCATCTTTCTGCTGTTCCCATCTGCCTCACTCTCTCTCTCTCTCTCTGATGGAAGGTATCAGCTGTCATGAATTCCTCACCTATACACCAGGGCTATCTCAAGAAGTACGGTGAGTGAGATCATCAACCATTATATCCGGCATTTATAAATCTGCAGCCACCTCAGGGGTGGAATGTAACATGGCATCTTGTATTTATAATGTAGCTTTCAGTTCAAAAAGAGATATACAATCATGCAGCCACCTCTGGGGTGGATTCCTTAGTATTATCCTGTATTTTGAAAGAGCCTTTAAAGTCCAAAGTGTTTTACAATTCTGAATGATGCAGCAACCTCTGGGTAGAATAATGAATAACATCTGGTGTATGTAAAAAGTACCTTTCTAAATCAAACCACTTTACAGTTGCACTTTATGCAGCCACCTGTAGAGTGGAATTCTGGATTATATCTTGTATTCATACAGCACATTTCAATTCCACACAGGAAGCCACCTCTGCAGGTGATTCTAAATAATATATTGTGTGTGTATACATATAAAGCACCTTTCAGTTCCAAAGGGCTTTACAATTATGCATCATACAGCCAGCTCTAGGGTGGAATCCTAGATCGTATGTATCTTGTATTAATCATGCAGCTTTCTATTTTAAACAGATTTACAATTACACTTTATGCAGCCAACTCTGGGGTGGGTCACAGAATTATGCATCATGCAGCCATCCCTAGGATGAAATCCTTAATAACATGTTGCATTCATACTTTGGCTTTCAATTGCATAACATTTTACAATTATACTTCATGCAACTGCCTCTGGGGTGAAATCCTGAATAATATGTTATCTTTATTTAGTGCCTTTCTATTCCAAAACATTTTACAGTCATCTGTAGGATGGAATCCTGGGTAATATCTTGCATGTATAAACCCCATTAATCTAGGAGTCCCTTCCCCCATATGTTCTCAGTGCCTGTGTATATTATGTGTCCCCTCAGAGGATTAGTGCAACAGCCACAGATATGATTGCATCTTAATCCATACAGACTTCTCCCTGGCAGCCTCTAACGACATGTAATCCACACAGCATCCTGGAAAAGTTCATTATGGGGAATAAACCAGCACAACTCTGATTGAGTTGTATACAGTGCACAGGAATTAATAGATACAATAGATATTGAAAGACTGTGTACAAATAGATTAAGTCAAGATTCAACCACAGAGGTGGCTGAATATACATATAAATAAACATATACACACAACTTTTTTTAAGTGGACTTACAATTTCTATTTTAGGACACGCTTTCAAGTGTTCTGCTCTCTTCCTGAGTGTCACAGGAGACCAATGCTTTTAACACCAAAATACCCGGATCCTTTGATTGAGCAAAGCAAGAGATAAAATAAACTGTGATTTATTTACAGAATGAACATACACAGCTTGATTTACAATTACCACAAAAAAATACACTTACTAGTTACGCTGTTAAGTCTGGTTAGAGCAGGGGTGAGCAAACTTTTTATGCCGAGCCCCCCTTTTCATCCATGACATTTCTCAGGCCCCCCCTGCCTGATGCCATCAAAATCACATGAAAAATAAAAAAAGCCTTTATTAAGCGGTATACAATGTAAATACAAATATGTCTAAATACTTACATATTTCAACAGCTCGTGCTTGCAAAATTAGACTGCGTCCACGCTGCCGCTGAGAGCGGTGACATCACCAACTGTCCAAGCATGAGCACAGGGTGTCCTGAAATTTTTTGCAAGCACGGGCGTGGGGAAATTGGATCGGGAGGGGATGTGGGGGGTGTGTGCATGCGCGCACGCGCATTGACTGCTGCTGAGCACGCTTCAAAGTCAATTTTGTTTGTCTCCCCAACCGCCAAGCTTGGGAGAGCGTACGTGCACAAAGGCAAACCTTTTAGGGTGGCATTCATCCACCTCTTTGCTACCTCCCTTCCCTCTCCCCCCCTCCCTTTTTTCCTTCTTCCATTCGACTTTTTATTCTCCCTGCTCTTTGGCTTGCTGTCCCCAGTGTCATCCACACTCCTACCTACAGTATTATTTATTATTTATTTTTTTCCGTTTTCAATGTTGTGTTTTCACTTTTTTTCTGTACATTCATAGTATGAGTGATATAATGGCAGCCGACCCTCTCACTTGCAGAGGATCGCAGCGAAGCAGGTTGGCAGCGGAGGAAGCAGGAACACAGCGCTATTGTAGGGTAGAAACTGTAAGGAGGGGCTTTTGACATCACAGCGCTGGGGCGTGCTCCTCCCCCGTACCTCCAAAGCCCCCATGCGCGCACACACCATCACATTCCTGTTGGCTGCCCGCGCACAGCTTTTTTGCCCTCCAGCGCACAGCATCTGCCGGCCCGCGCACAAAGGTTTCGCCGCTTGCACCCCCCCCCTAGTGTGCACCCACCAGTTTGCACATCACTACATTCAATCACAACACCCACATGTACTCAATCACAGCACACTCAATCACAGCACACTCAGACACAGCACACACACTCAATCATAGCACACTCAGACACTGCCACACTGAATACATACTCACACACTCTGCGACAGTGCACACACTCAGACTGTGCGCACACACTGCACACTCTCACACTGCACACACTCACACTCCACACGCTCACACACTGCACACTCGCACACACTCTCTCACACTCTCTCACACTCTCTCTCACTCACATTTACACACTCACACACTTTTACCTGGGGGGGTAGTACTCCGCATGCTCCGGTCCCCCATGTGGGGGAAACAGACAGGAGGAGCTCTCTGTGTGCAGGGAAGGCCCCGCCGAGAGCAGAGAAGCAGCAAGGCCCTGCCCCAACAGCAGAGAAGCAGCAAGGCAATGCCCTGCAACAAGCAGAGAAGCAGCACGGTGCTTGTTCAACCGCCCGCGCACAGCGTCTGCCGGCACACCACCTGCGCCCCCCTAAATAATCCTGCGCCCCCCAGTTTGCGCACCACTGGGTTACAGGATGGATCTTTCACTGCATGACAAATCTTGTCACATGTTGGAACTTAGATGGAACTGCTTCCTGATGGCTGCAGGGTTTTTATGCACTAAACAGGCCTATACTTAACCCATGCAGCCAATCTACTCCGTGGGAATAATTCCTTAACCCTATCACGGACTTGCCACTACCTTGCAAACCTGACAGAGGGGCTTCTCAGTCTGCTCTGGGCATGTGCCAACTTTGCACCTTGGCCACTTAGCATATGAGGCCCATCCCCTCTACCAGGCGCCGCTCAGTCTGGGCAGAGCAACCATCTGCCAGGGTGGCTTTGAAATTCTCTTCCTTGGTAACTAAAGGTTTAACACCTCCATATCCTTGCTAACAAATGGTTAACACCTCCATATACTGGACTGCCTTTGAATCTGGTCCTTTGAAGCTTAAAGGGCGGAGTAGCTCCCTCTGTGTCCTATGCAAATGGATTTTTATCTATACTGAATGACTTCCTGTGACCATTACTTTAATAAAAATCTAAACCTTGGTGACTTTTATTCATTATTTTTTATATACCTTTATCAAAATTGCACTATAACCTTTTTAATGATTTTACCAGACCAGCGGTCACAGCAAATCTCAGCGTGCTCGGACCTTCCTAGCAGAAGTTAGCTAAAATCCATTCGCTGTACTGCGGGGTTTTAAAACCATATTTTTCTTTGCGCGGTTACAGGGAAACACTGCTACAGTAATACATTTCATAGCTAGACACATGATTCTCGCCACCTTATACCTGGTGGGAGACACACATACATGTTTATGGAATGCACAGTGTTTTTGCCATTACTGGGCTGCAGAGCTGACAATCTACATTTCCCCAATATGGCTAAGGGTCCCCCTGCCGGGCCAAATACCTTTATTAATGGCCTGGGTACCCCCTCACCGTCACATTGAGGTCAAGTCATACCGCTTTACAAACGTTTCTCTTGAGTTTAACACATATGGAAAAATAAAGATGACAAGCTACTGTGAGACGGGGCCTAACTGGGGCCCAAGGGGAATACACTAGGCCTAGTCTCAGAGCCATTGGCTCTGAGACACTACCTGCTGGATCCAGCTCCCTCTTCCGGCAGGCGTGGCTCACAGCACGCCAAAAGTATATATTCCCTGAGCAGGGGAATCCTCGAGCCCTATTGGCTGTCATGTGCCATGAGTTGTGCAGCCCCAGGGGCTGCTGGGAGTTGTAGTTACCATGCGGAGCTATGGGTGTAATGGCCGCCGCTCCTTGCTGCACTGCGCAAGCGCCAGGTGTACAAAGATGGCTGCCGCAACTTGGGAACTTACTGCGGATGCACGATCTGCTTCTGCGCATGCATGGCACAAAGAAAGATGGTGGTGCCATCACCGGAACACCGGCGACTCGCTCACCTTCTCCCAGCTCCGCAGAGACTAACAGCTGTCCCCCACATGCAGCCCTGAGGTAAGAGGGGGACCTGGCTACATCTAGATATTGTGATCCCACACCACGTTGCAGTCTCTTTTGTTCCAATTTAAGGCCAGAAACACTGTATTGTCTATGCAGGGGTTTATTTACAGGGATTAAATCATATAACAAGCCCACCGTCCCTTTAAGAAAACCAAATAATAAAATAAAATCCTATTCCCGTTAGGGAAACTAACTGACTTTTTCTTCAGTCCTCTCTAAAGACCGCTGGCCAACTATACTGGTTTCCAGCTAAAACATGCCCTGGCATATACACCAATATATTACAGTCTTTGCATAGAATAATAAGGGTTTTGCTTATCTTTAGTCCTTATGGAGCAGATGTCACCGCTTCAGCAAAGGCCTTGCGTCCTTTCCTTCTTAGGGGAACTCGGTCCCACCTGAGCCCAGAGAAACTCTCCTTGTAGGTTCCTATCCCCCCCCCCTTCTCTGGTCTCTCACTCTGTGACTCTCAGCAAGGCTCGCTCACTCTCTGTGGCAGCAAGGCATCACTCTGTGTTTGCCTTAAATACTTCCTTATTCACTGAGGGAGTCCATCCTGATTAATTAGCCGGCAGGTGAACAACCATTCCAGAGAGGATTAACTCTGTGTGAGCTGGAAAGCACACTTACTGTACTGTTCCAGCAGCTAGAGATACCTGATGGTATCATAATATACATACACTATGTCCTATGAACTTTTTCTTTCTCCCCCTCTCTGTCCTGCAGGTGGATTCCTATTCAAGCAGTGGAAGGAAAGGTTCCTCCACCTGACCCTAGAGGGCAGCCTCCTCCTGTCCCGGGACTCTGTGTCCCCCCCTGAGCTGGAGATCCCACTACACTCCCGTTGTCAGGCAGTGCTAGAGGGGGCCAAAGTGGAGGATATACCCAGACTGCCCGTGGGTGCTCAGAGGGACAGCTGTCTGGGACTCAGCCTGAGTGATGGGAAGACATTGATTCTAATGGCACCTGACAGACAGGAGTGCAGGTAACTGGCACCCACCATCCCTAAAGAAATGTTGAAAATTACCCTGCCAGAACATAAAGCAAAACATAGTTCAGATGCCAGTAAGACAAACCAATCCTCCAAACAATCATTAATACCAAAAATAATAAAATAGTTCACATTGCTTAAAATAATAAACGTGTATTAAAAAATATGTTACAACGTATCAAGACATTGACATACCGATTTTTCGACTCCACAAAGGACCATCATCAGGGTTACAATAAAGATTCACCAACTCCAACTCCCTAAAATTCTAAATATAAAATGGGTGTAAAACTAAGCCAATTTGGCAACATCAGAAGTATCATACTATCAAATACAATAATAGAATCCCTCTCAAACTAAAAGTACACAAAAAGCAAACACAGACAAGAAGAACATATCTTTGAGTAAACGCATTTTCATGATATCCTCATGGAAATCCTACTGTATGTACTGTATATTCAAATTTCTATCAACATATCCTAAAGAACCATTGTGAAAAAAAACATAAATTAAATAAATCTTGTATTCTGGACACTTAATCCTATTTTTCGTCCAGAAGAGAAAACATGGAAAAATGATCAATATGTTGTATTAAATTAAACAAACGGGAAAACCAGGTTAAGGTTAGTTCAAATGAGGCTCTAATTGGCTCTGGCTACGGACAGGCTACAGAGGTTATACGTGGAGACATTTCAGTGACATTTCTGCAGAGACTAATGGCCCATCGGATTAACACAGCAGGGGTCCCTGGCAGTCCCATTCAGTTGAATGGGACTGCCAGGGACCCCCGCGGTTAATCCGATGGGCCGTTAGTCTGTCTGCAGAAATGTCACTGAAATGTTGCAGCATGTACCCAGCATGTACCCAGCATGCACCCAGCATGCACCCAGCATGTACCCAGCATGTACCCAGCATGTACCCAGCATGCACCCAGCATGCACCCAGCATGTACCCAGCATGTACCCAGCATGTACCCAGCATGCACCCAGCATGCACCCAGCATGTACCCAGCATGTACCCAGCTTGCACCCAGCATGCACCCAGCATGTACCCAGCATGTACCCAGCATGTACCCAGCATGCACCCAGCATGCACCCAGCATGTACCCAGCATGCACCTGGGTCTTGTTGGTGATTGCTCCAGATTTGTTTTAGAATACTCGTCGGCACTATAGTAGTTACAAGACACATAGGGGTTTATTCACTAAACCTCGATAAAATCAGTGCATTGCCGAGCGACTTTGCATTGTTTTACCGCACACTAAAACGTGTCAAAATGGTATTCACTAAGAAAAACACAATTTTTTTTAAAGTGCGGTCAAAAAATGCAAGATCGCACTACTTGTTCTTTTGTATTTTTCTCGGTCTTATCACACTGAAAGTTTTTTTGTTTAAACTGCAGCCTGGAAGAGCTGCACGGCGACGCTGCGTCTCCATGCGCAACTCTTAGAGGCGATCGTGCAGTTTAAATATGAATTTTAATACTAGTGTGCGGGAGCAGGGAGTCTCCTGACCTGAAACACATTGATTTCAGCCTCGGGGACCCCTTGCTTTCAGAGTTACAGGCACCGTTATGTGGTGCCGGTATCCCCACCATTTTTAAATCCTCCGCGTCACGGCCCATGTGACCGGGGGATTTAAATACTGCAGGAGATACCGGAACCCCATACCGGGGCCTGTATTTCAGAAAGTAGGGTGTCCCCGTGGTAGAAATTTATGCAGTTCAGCTCAGGAGACCCCCTGCACCTTTACACTATTATTACATTTCCCATTAAAGCAGCTTTTACCTTAGTGGCTAGCCGCTAAGGCAATGAAGGGGTTAAGGCACGTAGCTGGTTTATTGGGGGTAGAGGTGGTGAGTGAGAACTTAGCCCAGGGTGGGTGTTTAGGCCTACCGGGAAAGTTGTGGGTGGAGTTAACCCTTTCATTACCACAGAGGTCGTAACAGCTATGGTAATGATGGGGTTAACCCCTCCCGCAACCTTCCTGGTAGGCCTAACCACCCACCCTGGGCCAAGTATCCCCTTCACTCACCCCCTCTACCCCCAATAATCATTAAAATACCTACTATCTACCAATACACAACCTACACACCCCATGTACCCTCAACAACCCCCCCCCCCACAGACCTCCCCATCTGTAATGGGTAAAATTACTATTATCCAGATATGGATAATAGTGAATTTGCCCATAAAAAAAAACCAGCCAGCATAAAGTAAATTAAAGTTCTACTTACCCATGCCAGGATGTAGGCCATCCTTGTCTTCCTCCCTTTCCTAATCACCATCCTCCATTGGCGGCAACATTACATTAAAAAAACACTCCTTGCCACTAACCCCTTAGTCATTTTAGCGGTTGGTTACTGCTATAGTAATTAAAGGGTTAACCCCTCCTCTTCCGCTACCCTCCCAGACAGTCTGACCACCCTCCCTGGGGCAACAACCCCCACCTCCCCCTAGCCCACTTCTCATTGATTGACACAGTGGTAAACCATGCTCCCAATATGGACATGGACTGCCACACTGACAATGAATGGGCAAAAAAAAAAAAAAAACAGGCACAAAATAAAACACATTACATGTAAATAAAACAAGCATTTGCCAATAAAACCATTGATTGGCACAGTGGTACATCGGGCATGGTTTGCCACTATGTCTATGAATGGGCAAGCTACAAAGAAAAAAACAAGCACTGAATAAAATAAATAATATAATATAATATGGGCATAGCTTTGCCACTATGGCAGTTAATGGACAATCTAAAAAAAAACAATCAACAAAAATACAAAACAATTAAATAAAAACAGGAACCCAAAATACAAAAAATAATAATTAAATAAAAATAAGCATTTGCCAAAAAATGCATTGTTTGCCACTGTGCTTATCTATAGCCCGGAAGGGGCATTGCTAAACACACAGGTAGTCACCGGGCAACTTAAAAATAAAAAAATACAAAAAATACAACAAAAATACAAAAATAACATACAATCAATGTTTTTCTTACATTTGATGTCTTCACCCACCGATTCCGACTGCAGCAGGAATCTTTTGATCCTCGACACAATGCTCCTGAACATCTGGTTCTTTTCTTCTTTCTTCAGTCTTCTCTTATTTAATTGTAATCCAATCCAATGAGGCGGATGTTGTCCCATCAGCTTCTTAGGCTCAAGTGAGATGGGACAGGCCTTATATAAGGCCTGTGACTTCACATTTGAGTGTCAAATGGTACATCCCCCAATCCGATTCACTGGTGTGTCATGTGACCGATTCTTTTAAAAAAAAAAAAAAGGATGTGACGTCATCAAAAGGGAGGGAATCCAGACAATCAGAAAGGCTGTGCTTCCATCCCTTTAAGATGATGTCACAAAAAATATGGCTGCCATCATATGTTACTCCAACCAGTCGGATTGGGAGATATACCATGTGAGGCATCACATGGTACATCTTCAATCTGATTGGTTGTAGTACCATGTGACAGCTTCCCTTTTTTTCCAAATGATGTTATGTCATTCCTTTTGAGATATAGATAAACACAGTGACAAGCAATACCTTTTTAGGCAAATGTTGTTTTTTAATTAATTGTTATGTATTGTATTTTTGGTGCTTGTTTTTTTTAGGTTTCCCATTGATTGCCATAGTGGCAAACAAAGCTCATATTATATGGGCATGGTTTACCACTGTGCCAATCAATTGATTTATTGGCATTTCTATTTTTTTTATGTCATGTGTTTTATTTAGTGGCTGTTTTTTTTTTAGCTTGCCCATTAATTGCCATAGTGGTTTAACACTGTGCCAATCAATGGGTAGCGGGGTTGTAGGGTGGGGTTAGTGCCCCGGTAAAGTTGGTTAGGCCACCCGAGTGGGTAGCGGGGGATGGAGGTTTACCTTTAAGTACTATAGCGGATACTAACCGCTAAGGTGATTAAAGGGTTAGTGGCCATTAGTTTGTTTTCTTTTGTAATGTTCCTGCCAACAGAGGACAAGGACGGGGAGGAAGATGAGGCAGGCATCATCCGTGCTGGATTAAGTAGAACTTTTATTTTCCCTATTTCTTCGATTCCAAGACACACCATTTTTTGCAATTTTCACATGTCTGAAATCGGGGTGCGTCTTACAATCGATGTATAACAAAAAAAAAAGTGTCTACAGTACTAACCCCCTCTTTTCACTTACCACGCTTCAGGAGAGGTCCCATGTCAGCGGAGGATGATGCAGGTGGCAGCGGCAGGAGAGGTCCCACTCTGCAGATGGTTGAAGATGGATAGCAGGCGGGAGTGTGGTGGGAGTGCGGCGCCGGCAGGACAGGTACCAAGTCTGCAGGTGAATGAAGATAAGACAGCATGTGGGCGTGCAGTGGTGGTGACAGCAGGAGATCATAATAGCAGGAGAGCTGAGCAGGAGCAGAGCGGCATAGAGGAACGGCTTGGGAGGTGCACATTGTAACACCGGAAGTTGACCGGTATCTTCCTGGTACCAGTGTTCACCTCCCAAACCATTCCCCTATGCCGCTCTGCTCCTGGTCAGCTCTCTGTCACGATGACATCAACTTTTATCAACACATTTATATTTCTGGGTACTTGATTGAACAGAACAAGTTGCAAAATAAATTGTGATTTATTTCCTTAATAGACAAACCCACGACATCTGCAGAATACACTTAAAACCACACTCACTGGGATCAGGAAACAAAATAAATTGTCCTTGGCTTGCCAGTGCAAGAAATGCAGCCTTGGTTTTAAAAGTCCTGTGGTTATGTAGTTGTTAACCCCTTCACTCCTGGACTGGTTGCTGCTGTACTGGAACAAAGTCTTGCATCTTTACATCATGTATTAACATTCAGGAATCACTGGGAAATACCTGAGGAGCCACAGTTATAGACTGGCCAAAGCTATCTTTAACATGTGGATCCAATCCCCTCGTGGGAACACAAAAAACCCCACGAATAGCCAAATGACCCACAGTTCCTAAGACCGGTCAAAAGGGCTGTCCAGTGGGCAGGGCGCATGGGTCAGGTTGACGCCCATGCCACTTAGCATACCTGGGCTACACCCATTTCTTGGGACCACTAAGTCTGATTTTTGACCAGAGGGGTCACTAGCCTGACATCTGCTGTGCATCAGCATGTCAGTTTTATATACATTATGGGTCTGCTGGGTCTTTTCATAACTGACACTCTTTTAGACAGGAAGATGCTAATCAGCTCGATCTCTTTGAGGCTTGGTCATAAAAATACCGAAGCTCATTCACCCATATCACAGCTGGATGTCCAAGTAATTCCTGCTTGGACTTACAAAAAAAAATACCTCCTGCCTTACATTTAAGATCTTCTATTGTGTGTTGGTTTAAAGGGTATGGCAAGCAATGCAATCCGCAATGCAATCCGTCTTTTACCCTCGCAGACAGGGAATGGATTGCAAATGGGGAATAAAAATGGCAGGGACAGGGCAACAACAGTAATGCATGGCAAATCAGGTATTAACCCTTTCCTCCCCGTCACACTCTCCCGCTATTATGATCTCCTTCCGCCACCACCTCTGCACGCCTGCCCGCTGTCTTCTTATCTTTATTCACCTGCAGACTTGGGATCTGTCGTTCTGCTGCACTCCCGCACGCTGTCCATATTCAACCATCTGCAGACGTGGGACCTCTCCTGCCGCCGCCTGCTTCGTCCTCCGCTGACATGGGACCTCTCCTGAAATATGTTAAATAAAAAAGTAATTTTCCTCGATTGTAAGGGCCAAATTGATGGTGCGTCTTACAATTGATGTAGTATCACAATTGATGTTGACTTACAATTGAGAAAATACGGTACTTTATGCTGGCTAGTTTTATTTTTAATGGGCAATTGCACTATTACAAAGAAGAAGAAGCAGGCACACGGTCTTACTCAAGAGGAAGTTTAATATGCTATAAAGTCCAACGTTTCGGCAGTCAAATACTGCCTTTCTCATATTAAACCTCCTTTTGAGTAAGACCGTGTTCCTGCTTCTTCTTCTTTGTACTGGAACAGTTGGGACTACAGGAGCTCCCCAGGACCAGCCACCGGCAGCTAAGTACCCCACCTCTATTACCATTGATATTGAGTGCGTGTCTCATCCTCTGTCAATTGCACTATTATCCATATCTGGATAATAGTAATTTTGCACATTACTGTACTGTACTTTTACTCATTCCTGTTGTTGGTACAGGGGGGTGGGTGAAGGTGATAGTTTCCCCAGGCCTTCCTGGAGGGTGGTGTGAGGGGTTAACCCTTTTATTGCCTAAGCAGTTGTAACTGCTAAGATTATGAGGGGGTTCACTTCTACTCTCACCCCCACATGGCATAAACACCCACCCTGGGGCAACTACAAGCTTCACCAACCCCCTGTACCAACAGCTGTGCAGTGCCTGCTATTTAACCCTTTCATTATCTTAGCGGTTAACCGCTATGGTAATGAAACTGGCTGTAATTTTTTTTTATTGCATAGGATTGATACCGGAGCCAGCGAGGACCCGCGGAGACCCCTGAGGACTTTGGCTTATCCTACGCCTTGTTTTGCCAGAGTGTTATAGTACTATAAAGCTGTTTACATGTGATTTTAGCCTGTTATTTGAGTTTTGTGAATAGCAAAAAAGGCAATATGCTCTATAAGGGAATTTATAAACACTTAGATGTTTAGCCCCATAATTGGGTGGATTGCTGTGACAGTAGGGATAGGTGGCATCACAAAATAGAGGTGGCCCAGCTACCTACCCCTAAAAAATGTGTAAACTGGCTATCTCAGTGAGGTTTAATTCAGTCAAATGTATTTAATGTCTGGAGTTCGAATGTAAAATAACTTATATGTAAATATATTGTCTGTAAAGCATTTTAAACCCTCATAAAGCAATCCCCCAGTCTTCGTTAGCCAGCAATGCAATGTGAAGTGATTTGTGATCTGTTTTTAATTACCGTAATGTATTGTGATTTGAGTGTCAGCCCTGTAAATGTGGATTGTATGTAATAATTTCTATGCAAGCAGACTGGGCAATTAAGTTAGCCTAAGCACTGGCATCGGAATGCAGGATTGAGTCAAAGGTGTCAAGGCATTTGGTGAGTGGGGAAGAGCGGATAATCAGGTCTGGAGATGAGCTCTCAGCAAGGAGAGCTTTGTTCCCTGCATACTCTGTGGCTCATACCCAGTGGGAGGTCTTGAGTGACTTAGCACGCCCCCTCTTCTCACCAGTGCAGCCGGCGAGCCCCGGCTGGAATTGATTCCATCAGTTTGATGGAGAACATCTTTGTAGTTTGATGGAGGACATCTTTGGAGTTTGATGGAGAACATCTCTGGAGTTAGACAGAGTGTGGAGTTTGACGGAGATCAGCTGGAGATATATTTCACTGTGGCTGCTGTGTGTTCGGCACTCTGATATCCAGGACGAGAAGCGGACAGGGTAGGTCCCTTACAAGTAGACTCCTTTTCCCCCCACATTTCGTAATGTGTCGTGGGGGAGCGATACTCTCAAGTATCTGGGAGTCTACCTGTCTGCAGCAGAGAACCCGGCCCCAGAAAACTTCAGTGATCTTGAAGAACGAGTCATTGCTCTTCTGGGGTCGTGGGTGTATCGAAAATGCTTTCCCTCACGGGAAGGACTCTTGTGATCAACCAACTGGTGGCCAGTCAGCTGTGGCACCGGCTGATAGCCATGGGTCCAACTCCTGAATTTGTCAGCAAGATCCAGAGGAAGTTGCTGGACTTTCTCTGGATGGGGAAGCATTGGGTCTCTGCGGGAGTTGCGTGCTTCCCTTTGGAGGAGGGTGGACAGGGAGTGGTGTGTGTCCGCTCCCGGATACACACTTTCCGCCTCCAATACCTGCAGAGATACCTATTCGCAGATCCGTCTCCGCAGTGGTGCCAGCTGGCGACCAGTTTCTTTCGCCAGCTGTGCATTATGGGGTATGACCGGCAATTGTTTATCATCAGGCCCGAGGGGTTAGGTAGAAACTTCTCAGGTCTCCGTGACCAGGAAAGGACAGGCGGCGGTGGGGGTTGGTTTCCTCACCGAGCACCTGCTGTGTAATCCAGCAGTGAGGGCTCGGATATTGGATTCACCCTATATCTGCCGCCAACTAATCCTGGCGTGGGTGACCAGAGTCGGGGATCTCCTGGACTACGAACAACGGGACTGGGTATCGGCAGAGGTGCTCGCGCACCGTATGGGTCTGCCTAATGCCCGTGTCCCTCGTCATCTGATCCATGAGATTAAAGATTTCATCCACCCCGACTCACGCACCTTCATCGAGGGGGTATTGCAGACCGGAGAGCCCTGCCCACCTATCACCACCAGCTCTCCGGATCTTTGTGTGTGACCAAAGGCACGGCAACCCCCTAAGGCTCCTCTCTCCCCCAACTACAGCAGGTTGGGGGACATGTCCCCAGCATGTTTCCACGGCATGTTGAGGAAAGACCTGTACTCTCTCGTGCTCCATACAGTGCACTACCTCGCCCTCGTCGCCCGCCCCGATACCATCTGGAGGCGGGTACTTCCTGCAAACGAGGGCCAGAGGCCCCGGTGGAGGGAACTCTATTCGGAGTTGGTTCCCCGTCCCGGCGGGGATTTGAGTTGGAGAGTCCTCCATGATGCACTGAGCACGGGAGAGCACTTGGCCCACTTCACGGACTCCCCCGCCACCTGCCCCATCTGTGGCGAGCAGGAGTCCATGTACCATATTTATTTTAGCTGCTCCAGACTGCAGCCCCTCTTATCCACCTTGAGGGGCCTTCTCCTGCAGTTCTGGCTGCACTTTCCCCTCGCCTTTTTATTTTTGGGTGCCCAGTGTCCCGGGACAATATGCCTAGGGATCTCCTCGTCAACCTGCTCCTGGCATTGGCTAAGATAGCCATTTATAAGACCAGGAAGCAGAGTTTGGAGTGGGAGGTCTCAACAAACATCGTGGCCATGTTCCGGGCACTGGTGCCCTCCTGTATCCGGGCAGAGTACACGTACGCCGAGTCCACTGGGACGGTTTCAGAGTTTGCCTCCCAGTGGTCGTCAGGCGGGGTGCTCTGCTCGGTTCCCCCCCCATTTGGATTTTTTAACATTAACTTCCATATTTTAGTGCACATTATTTTAATTTACTGTTGCACTTGATACCGGTTTATGTTATATTTTTGTTAGTCTGGTATTTTTTTCTCACTGCATCCTTTAAGGACCAGTGAGTTACCTGTTCGCCGGTCAATCAGGCCTTACCAGATTAAATCGTCCTCCTCCTTACAGCTCCCCCTTCTTCCTCCTCACAGCTCCCTTCTCCTTCTCACAGCCCCCCACCCCTTCTTCCTCCTCAACGCTCCCTCTTCTTCCTCTTCACAACTCCCACCACCTCCTTGCAGCTCCCCCTTCTTCCTCCTCACAGCTCCCCCTTCTTCCTCCTCACAGCTCCCCCTTCTTCCTCATCACAGCTCCACCTTCTTCCTTCTCACAGCTCCCCCAGCTTACCTAGTGGAGGTCAGCTGGCAGCAGATGGATTTCAGCGGTGTGCCAGTGGATGGCGGCTGTGGATGAGGAGCATGAGGGCGGCAACAGCAGAGGGCAGTGGTGGAGCCTGCCCTAGCAGAAACTAGAAGTTGTTATTGACTTCTGGGTCATACCGCTGGAGCGGGCTCCACCACTGCCCTCTGATGCCGCTGCCATGGTCGTCCTTCAAAGCCGCAATTCCCCACCTTTGATGCCACAGTGCTGCCATCCCTGCCAGCAAAACCTTTGTTCCTTAATTTTCCCATTATCCCTGAAATACGGGATAATTATGCGTCCCAACAGACCTTTCAGGTACACTGGGACAATTAATTGAAATAGGGAACAATCCCGTATATATACAGGACGTCTTGCAACACTAGGTGTACTATCCCCAAGCAGTAAACCTGCTTGTACCTATTTTCAGAGATGCACACACACTCCTGACTGTGACCAAGGCCCACTGTGACCAAGGGCCAAGGGCATCTCCAGCACTTTGGGGATGCTGATAGGCTAGTCCACAGCCTCACTATATAGACAACCTATGACGCTCCAAAAGATTTTGATTGTCCAATGTTGGAGCAAGCGTACAGTAGAGGGAGACTACAGGGGTTCCTGTGGCATTCAGGGACCCTCCAAGAGCACTGTAGTGTGCTCTGGTTCTCCTCTACCAGTGCCCCCTCAGCAGCCTGTGTTATTATAGTGGTGGAGGTGTTTGGTATGTATGAAGGGTGTGGGGTTAAGGAGACGTGTGAGTGTTGTATAAGGGTAGTGTACCTATTTTAAGCTGTTAAAATGTTGTAGAGTATGCAAAATAAAACAATTAAAATATATTATTGAACATTATGCTCTTTCTTATCTCTTATGATCCTTCTCATACATATTTTTTTCATATTCTTACAGTAAATGGATAAACATTCTCAGAAAGGTCAAAGAGGTAAGCATGGGTGCTATTTTGGCGATCCAGGGAGGGGGAAACACCTCAACATCTTTCAAATCCTGGTGGAGGAATATCATCTAAGATGCTGATTCAGGAAAATATAATTTTACTTATTTTTCATTACAGTCATGCACTTCAGTTGTGAAATCCTCCAGTGATTTTCTATTCTATTTCTATTCTAGTGTTTTGAAAAAAAAAAAAACATTATATGGTCTCTTAAAAATGGTCACTGACAATGTTTTTAAATTTCTTCCATTAACCAAACAAGAGAGTTTTTCATTGATGTAGCAGTGTATATGCGCTGTACATGAGACCTGTGAGGTTTAGAAATATCTGTACTGATGTAGAAGAGATGTGTGTAACCCCTCTTTATTTTACCTCAGATTACTGTATATGGCCTATCACTGAGGTGGGAGCCTGAGTCCTATGGGTTACTGTTTAATTCTTACAGTGTGTGATACATGTTGTGTGAGACTGTATTGACTAGACACAACACAGTGGTAATGAATTATAACAAGCTATATATGCTTATATAGCTATAATGTGTGGTGTTACATATCTCATATGAATCAGTACGGTGACTCTTAATCTCAGAATCACTCCATACACATATATACTTACACAAACTATACCAACAGTGCAAGCGCAGCGCAAACAAATAATAACTTTTATCTCTGTCCGGCCGCCCAATCATTGGGTACTGGCCTGTAGATCCTGGTGTGCTAGCATAATCATAGGAGCTCATAAACTGTGTGGGTGTTGCAGGCCTGGTGCTTCACAAAGATCAAACTGTGATGGCAATATAACTGCAGTTTATATCCTTTGAGGGTTAGCTCACCCACGCCAAGCTGGTGTAATTCCTACACAGTGGCTCCCTAATCTATCTCGGAAGTAGCCTCTGTCTGCCTGCTTCCCTCTCCACTGTAAGGTGCTGGTCCCAGCAGCAAGCACTGGTCCTGTAGGGCAACTCTCTTTGCAGTTCCCTCACTGTTAGGGGTCCTGCATGGACTCTGTGCAGGATGGGCCTGCACACACTAGTCCAGTGGAATGTAATTCTTAAAGGGGCATGTCCTGTGCTGATAGAAGACACACGGGGTTACATGTGATGTTTGGAAAACTCTGTACAGTACACTTAAAGAAGATAACTGCGAAGTGTTGGAAGTTTTGTACACATGACGCAGAGACCTGTCCTGTTTGGAAAGTGTTGTATACTTGAAGAAGAGACTTGTGAGGTTTGAAATGCTCTGCACATGTGAAGAAGAGACCTGTAATATTTTGATGGCTCTGTACACGTAAAGAAGAGACCTGTGAGGTTTGGAAAGCTCTGTACAGATGAAAAAGAAACATGCGAGCTTTGGAAAGCTCTGTACACCTGAAGAAACCCAGGAGATTTGGAAAGCTCTGTACACCTGAAGAAACCCAGGAGATTTGGAAAGCTCTGTACACCTGAAGAAACCCAGGAGATTTGGAAAGCTCTGTACACCTGAAGAAACCCAGGAGATTTGGAAAGCTCTGTACACCTGAAGAAACCCAGGAGATTTGGAAAGCTCTGTAGACATTATCACATCAATGAGAAACTCTCGTGTTTATCCATTCATTATATAACAACCTAGAAAGAATCTACACTTCCTCAGGAAACACAGCCACAGGACTTTGTTCTGATAGATTACAAAGCGATGCTTTAGGGTTTTTAAATATCAGCCTCCTTGTATGCTCTGCTATGTGTCTAATGCGTTCTACAACAGCTCTCTCACAATCCCCATTTCTCTGTGATTTCAGAGCCTCTCCCAACCTCCCCCCTCTCTGGGTAGCTGCAGACTGCACTCCAGCTCTCCCGTTAGAAGATGCTGCTGGCGAGAGCTCTCCACTCAGACCAGGGATAAGGCTCAAGGGAAGAAAGGTGCATGATCCTAATCCTTTTCATGTGGGCAGAGGGACACTGCTACAGCCAACGCTATTCATATGCTTCTTTAAGCAAATGTGTCTTAGGCCTGGGACATAGTAAAGACTTTGGTGCTGCTGCTTGCTGCCGCTCGCTCTACCAGGAGCTTTTTGCTGTCCTGGCAGAGGAGACAGCAAGCGCGCTTGGGAGGCGGGTATCACTGTGTGCGTGTGTCACTTGGTAGCTGTCAGTGTGTGTGTGTGTGTCACTTTGAAGTGGTCTGTGTGTTTGTGTGTCACTGGGGAACCTGTGTATGTGTGTGTGTGTATATTATATAATATTTTAAATTTTTAAAAAAAAGACATGTTGTGAGAATAAATTATTTATTAACATTGTGCAACTTTGATAAATATATTCACACACACACATCACACACACATACATCACACACACATACATACATCACACACACATAAATACATCACACACACACACACACACACACACACACACACACACACACACACACACACACACACACACACACACACACACACACACACACACACACACACACACACACACACACACACACACACACACACACACACACCCACCCACACACATATACACACACACACACCTCTGTGCTGCCTCTGTCTGGTCTGGTGGCTCTGTAGTTAAAATGCCGGACCGGCTGCAGCCCCATTGGATGGGAGCGGTCACGTGACCGCTCCTCCGCTTCCCCGAGCGGCAAATTTCAAATTTGCCTGTCTCGGGGAAGTTTCTCAGCCTTCGTACGCATCAGCGCGCATGCGGAGGGAGAAACTATAGCCGCGCTGATTACAGATGCAGGGGCTTAGTGCATCTGTTCAGCGCGTCTCAGCCCGCTTCAGCGACGCTGATTTCACTATGTCACAGGCCTTAAGGTGGGTCTTAAAGGTGAACAGAGAGGGTGCTAGTCGGGTATTGAGGGGAAGGGCATTCCAGAGGTGTGGGGCAGTCAGTGAGAAAGGTTTAAGGCGGGAGAGGGCTTTAGATACAAAGGGGGTAGAAAGAAGACATCCTTGAGAAGAACGCAAGAGTCTGGATGGTGCATAACGAGAAATTAGGGCTGAGATGTAAGGAGGAGCAGAAGAGTGTAAATCTTTAAAAGTGAGGAGAAGAATGGAGTGTGAGATGCGGGATTTGATCGGAAGCCAGAAGAGGGATTTCAGCAGGGGAGACGAGGAGACAGATTTAGGAAAGAGTAGAGTGATTCTGGCAGCAGCATTTAGGATAGATTGTAGGGGAGACAGGTGAGAGGCAGGAAGGCCGGACAGCAGGAGGTTACAGTAATCAAGATGGGAGAGAATGAGGGCCTGAGTCAGAGTTTTAGCAGTCGAGCAACAGAGGAAAGGGCGTATCTTAGTTATATTGCGGAGGAAAAAGCGACAGGTTTTAGAAATGTTTTGAATGTGAGAGGAGAATGTGAGAGAGGAATCGAGTGTGATCCCTAGGCAGCGTGCTTGGGCTACTGGGTGAATGATCGTATTTCCAACAGTAATGTGGAAGGAGGTAGTAGGGCCAGGTTTGGGAGGAAGTATAAGGAGCTCTGTTTTTGGCATGTTACGTTTCAGTCGGCCGATGGCCATCCAGGATGATATTCCAGAGAGACATGCAAACAAAAAGAAAGCGCAAAAAGGGAAAAACACAATTAATAAAGATAATAACCTTTATAATAAACGTAAAAATACATACTAAAAATCGTTTACATAAAATAAGGGTTCACATGAACCCACACTTCCACAATTGCAGAGTACTAGCGGGGATACCCTGAATCAAAGCCCCTAGGTTTAGTGGTGTTGAAAAGTCCTGGGATAAGGCTGGATATTACCACAGCTTACATTGATTTCAAACAGGGACCGCACTCCATGCAAAGTAGGGGAAAACACCGCAGTCTCTCGAGGTCCCGTCGTCACGGCCGCTCTCCGCCCATATGACGCTTCTTCAGGAGTATGACTAACCACTCCCATAGCTGCTCTTAAATAGCAAGACGGACAATTCCTCTTATTAAATTCCACAGGAAGGTTCTCTCTTAGCATATTGAGCACATAATTCTGTCTCCAGTCACGCATTTCTTGTACAGTAACTTTGCGTTACCAGGAGGAATAACATCTTCTACACCTGTAGGCACAGCAGATCTGCTACTAGATCTGTTTGGAAAATGTCCCAGAATTGTACGTCCATCACCATCCAGTGAGGTTGCAAATATATCATTTATTCTGTACAAGAAATGCGTGTTCGTATCTACCCCGCTGATCACGGGAGAGGGAAAGCTGCAGAGGGAGACCACCTATTGTGAATCAAGGGGATCTATTGAGACTGCGCACATCTTTGCTACTATATTCCAGAGAGACATTCAGAAACTTTGGTCTCTATAGCAGGTGTAAGGTCAGGGGATGAAAGGTAAATTTGTGTGTCGTCAGCATAGAGGTGATATTTAAACCCAAAAGATGTGATTAGGTCACCTAGAGAGAGTGTGTAAAGAGAAAAGAGAAGGGGTCCCAGGACAGAGCCCTGGGGTACCCCCACAGAGAGATCAATAGAGGAGGAGGAGGTGTTAGCAGAAGAGACACTGAAAGTACGATGGGAGAGGTAGGATGAGATCCAGGATAGGGCTTTGTTCCGAAGACCAAGAGTATGGAGAATGTAAAGGAGAAGAGGGTGGTCCACGGTGTAAAATGCTGCAGAGAGGTTGAGTAATATGAGCAGAGTGTAATGACCTCTGTCTTTGGCAGCATGGAGGTCGTCGGTTATTTTAGTGAGGGCTGTTTCAGTAGAGTGAGCAGTGCGGAAGCCAGATTGTAGAGGGTCTAGGAGAGAATGGGTGTTGAGAAAGTGGAGCAAGCGAGAGAAAATAAGACCTTCAAGGAGTTTGGAGGCAAAAGGCAGGAGGGAGACAGGTCGATAGTTAGAAGGACAGGTAGGGTCAAGCTTGCTGTTTTTGAATAATGGTATGACTGTTGCATGTTAGAAGGAGGATGGAAAGGTACCAGAGTAGAGGGAAGAGTTAAAAATCTGTGTGAGCATAGGGATTATAGAAGGAGCAAGAGGTTTTAGGAGATGGGAAGGAATGGGATCAAGAGTACAGGTGGTAGAGGGAGAAGAGGAGATCAGCAGTGACACATCCTCCTCCGAGATAGCAGAAAAAGAGTCAAGAAAGGCAGGAGGAGAGTTAGGAAGTGGTGTGGGATGGGAGGAGGCAACAGATGGGATGTTCTGATGTATGGATTCCACCTTTTCCTTAAAAAAGTCAGCAAAGTCCTGAGGTGAGATGGAGGAAGAAGAGGAGGCAGCCGAGGGAGGTCTGAGTAGAGAGTCAAAGACAGAAAAGAGTTGGTGTGGGTTAGACTTGTGTGTGTTGATTAGTGATGAAAAGTAGGTTTGTTTAGCCTGAGAGAGGGCAGAGTTGAAACAGGACAGCATAAATTTGTAGTGAAGGAAGTCTGCAAGCGTATGAGATTTCCTCCAGAGGTGTTCAGAGGAGCAAGTGGAGGAACGCAGCATGCGTGTGTGGGAATTTAGCTAGGGTCTGGGGTTGGAAGGGTGAGGACGGCAGAGAGAAAGCGGGGCATGTAGATCAAGAGAGGAGGATAAGGCAGAGTTGTAGTTCCTGACCAGGTTGTCAGGGTCTGAAGCAGAACTGAGAGAGGAGAAGGAGGAGCGTAAAGTGGAATCAAGAGCTGGTAGGTTAATAGAGCGCAGGTTTCTGCAAAAACTAGGGCTAGATGGAGAGGGGGAGAAGCGAGAGAGAGAAAATGAGATGAGGTGATGGTCAGAGAGAGGAAAAGGAGAAATGGAGAAATCGGTGAGAGAAAAGTTTTTAGTGAAAACCAGGTCTAGTGGCCATCTTTGTGGGTGCTGGCTGCAGTCCACTGTTGAAGGCCAAAAGAAGAGGTTAGAGAGAGAAAGCAGGAGGCCCAAAGAAGAGAGAGGTCATCAATGTGGCAGTTGAAGTCCCCAAGGAGAAGAACAGGGGAGTCTGAGGAGAGAAAGAAAGAGAGCCAGGATTCAAAGTGAGAGAGAAAGGCAGAGTGGGGATGAGTAGAGGTAGGTGGGCGATAGATGACGTGGACCCGTATCTACATGGTTCCTACCCAGGGCTGTGGGATTCCGGAATACAGGCACAGGCACCTCTAGGAGTGGGCATTACAAAGATATAGAGCCTATCACCTCTAGGTTTAAGGGATACAGAGGCTGGTTCTTTTAGTCCTGAGGGATACAGAGCCTAGCACATTTTGTTCTCAGAGTTACTGAGTCTTGCACTCCAAGGTCTAGATGCTAGCTTGATATAGCCTTGGCCCTTCTAGGGTTGAAAAGAGATCCTGCCACATCTAGGACATACTCAATCTTCAATTAAATCATCAAATTAATAGCCTATTGGGGCTAGGGAATAGTAAGGGTGAAAGTAGAAACACTACCAACAAAGAGGATGTTTTAATAAATGTGGAAAGTTATTTAATTATCTCCATCAGGAACATAGACATTGACTGCAGATAATGACTCCTTTGTCCACCCAGTTTGCCCATTCTCCCATCTGCTCTAAAAACTCAGACCTGATCAGATCCTTGGATTACTTTCATATTTAGGATTATGTTTATGTCGATTCAAAGAATTCCCCTACTGTAGTAGTCCGTACCACCTCAGCTGGTAACCTAATACACTAATCCACTACTTTTTCTGTGAAGACAGATCTCGTGAAGATATGGACATAAATTGGCATTTTTACCAAACCAGTCCAGTTTATGAAATATTTTACTGTATATTAAGAATTCTGTACTGCATGCTTCTTGTATTTAAAGAAGAGTAAAATAGACGTCAGGTCACCTTATGTTCTAATTTCTACCTGCTGTGTAACCTCACAGCCTATTAGATCCTTGTCTGGTTTCATATTTAGTGTCTATCCCAAGCAGTTCTCAATTCCCTTACTGTATTAGGCCCAGGACATAGTGAACTCAGCGTCGCTGAGCCGGGCTGAGCCACGCTGAACAGATGCACAAAGCCCCTGCATCTGTAATCAGCGCGGCTATAGTTTCTCCCTCCGCATGCTTGCTGATGTGTGCGGAGGCTGAGAAACTTCCCAGAGACAAGCAAATTTGAAATTTGCCGCTCGGGGAAGCAGAGGAGCGGTCACGTGACCGCTCCCATCCAATGGGGCTGCAGCCGGTCCGGCATTGTAACTACAGAGCCACCAGACCAGCAGAGGTGTGTGTGTGTGTATGTGTGTATATGTGTGTGTATATATGTGTGTGTGTGTGTGTGTGTGTGTGTGTGTGTGTGTGTGTGTGTGTGTGTGTGTGTGTGTGTGTGTGTGTGTGTGTGTGTGTGTGTGTGTGTGTGTGTGTGTGTGTGTGTGTGTGTGTGTGTGTGTGATGTATGTGTGTGAATATATTTATCGAAGTTGCACAATGTTAATAAATAATTTATTCTCACATGTCTTTTTTTTTAATTTTTAAAATATTATATAATACACACACACACACACACACACACACACACACACACACACACACACACACACACACACACACACACACACACACACACACACACACACACACACACACACACACACACACACACACACACACACACACACGTTCCCCAGTGACACACAAACACACAGACCACTTCAAAGTGACACACACACACACACTGACAGCTACCAAGTGACACACACACACAGTGATACCCGCCTCCCAAGCGCGCTTGCTGTCTCTGCCAGGACAGGAAAAAGCTCCTGGTAGAGCGAGCGGCAGCAAGCATCAGCGAGCAGCAGCACCAAAGTGTTTACTATGTCCCAGGCCTTAGTCTTTACAACCTCTGATGGGAGCTGTCCCATTCATCTATCAGCATATACAATGTGATGAACATGCCTCTCTTTCTTCCTCAGCACAGTGTAAGGAGAATTGCTCCCCTCGCTGCCTGCGTCATGATTCTCAGCTCCACTGTGGAGTGAAGACAGCCTGTGTGCTGATGGGAGGAGCTGCAGCTGGCCCATCCTTGGGCTACATGGTCACCTCAACCCACAGTGCTCGCCCTGCTGACACTCCCCCTCCGGACTTTAGAGAGCTGGGCGTCCACCCTTCTGCCGATGCCGAGGGCTGGCAGCATGAGGTGGATTTCGATTGCATGGATCAGGATTTCAACACATTGGATTTTGGTGGCTTTGCCTTCTAATCCATTCTCCACTATCCCTGAGGCCGTCTGCAGGCTCTGCACTCTCGAACCCGAGCTTGGTTGTACACGTTCTGTAAAGCAGCCCTCAATCTTTGGGGAGATTGCTGCTTCAAGGCAACTTTGCAAGCTTAAAAAGGGACATTATCATTTGAGTCTGATTACCTTCAGTTTTAATGCTGTCTGATATTTTACGGGATCTGGAATAAGCTTTGGGGACCTTAGTGAGATCTGTGCATACTGTATCTGCACTCTGTTTCCTGCCCTAACAATGGCCTATAAAATGGAGGGTTATTGTCAACTTCCCCCTCTGTGTACCACAACGCTATTACTGTATGTTTGAAAGGGACAGTGTGTGCTGTTGTTCATAGAGCTTTAGTGACACCTACTGGTTACCATCAAATTACAGGCACGACTTTCTAATGTACTATTTCTGTATATATGTATTTCTTTATTTTCCGAGCACCCACCAAGTCAATTTTTACACACATTACAGTAAAGGGAATATAATATTACAGATGGAATAAGAGCATCGAGACATACATGTAATCGAAAAAGGAGTCCCTGCCCTAAAGGACTGATCTAATAGGCATGTGAGGAAACTAATATATACAAAAAAGTAGGATCCTAGAATCACTCAAATCCCTATTGCAGGCACTACTCTATTGTAGCCACATAGAAATTGTACTAGAGATGTCCTGAGTTTCAATTATCCCCTCAGTGTTCTTGTACAGACGTGGTTGTAACAAATGCTCCTATGACTGGAGGTATATGATAGCTACTAATAAAAACCGCCTTATGGGCCAACAATAATAACATGTTATTTTAACAGCAACAACGGTGAAAAACTGTGAGAATATATATACCTGTGTACATTAATGACATGCTTCACCCTATATTGGAACCTGTATCAATTATCATCATAATTATTCATTACATTTTGTGAGCGGTTTGGTCAATTTTGTAGTGTTTACATGTAAGGAGACTAACGGAAAAAGGAGGAGTAAATTAAAATGAATTGGTCAGGGTGAATATAAGAACATATATAAAAATATACTGTAGTTAGTGAGTGGTGTTGATCCAGGACTAATTAAACGCTTTGTTGAACAGTTAAGTTAGAGAGAAAGTGTTTAGTGAACATTCAAACCGTGGGAGTTCCATTTTAGGATGCAGCATGTGAGGGGGTGATAGATGTGAGAGAGCTAAAGTGACATAATAATTATAATATAATAATAATAATTGAATTGAACCAGGTTCCACTGCTGCAAACTCAGTGTCTTTACTCACTGAGCCACTCCTTCTCCCATGAGATAGGAGGGAGGGGGTAGGAAGTGAGTAGAAGTGTAGTGAGAGATTAAAGCTGAGATATTAGGAGGTACACAGGAGTGGAGAGCATTGAAGGAGAGAAGAAGAATGTTGTACTGAATGTGGCATTTAATAGGGTGAAATCAGAAAGTTTTTAGGAGGAAAGAAGCAGAGACTGCTCGTGAGGAGAGGGAGGTTATCCTCGCAGCAGCATTTTCAATGGATTGAAGGGTAGAAAACTAGAAGTCAGCTAAAAGGCAGGGGCACCACTGAGAAGGTTGCAGTAGTCCAGACAGGAGAGCATGTGAGCATGTATTCCCATTTAAGCAGGGGAGAAAAAGTACTATTTAAGCAATGTTACAGAGAAAGAAGCAGCAACATTTAGTAATAGGGTTATGGTAAGGAGAAAACATAAGAGAAGAGTCAAATATGATGAATAAACAGAATTAGGGAACTGGATGGATTGTAGTGTTATTAACTGGTATGGTATAAAGGGTACAACAGGGCTTGACTTAGGAGCAGCGCAGCTCCATCTTTGACATACTCTTTTACTTTTGAGGTATCCTGCTGTCATCCAGGATAAGATTGCCGGGAAATAGTAGGAGGTTTGGGATTGTACTGGAGATATAAGGTTTAATATGGATAGATACAGTTGTGTGTTACCTGCACACAGTTGATACTTGAAGCCAAATTAATTAATAGGTACCCAAGGGTAGAGTGCATAGAGAGAAGCAGTCCCATAACAGAGCCTTGAGGTACATCAACAGATTGTGAAAGACAACCAGGAGATTTTGTCTAGAAGGGGCGTGGGCGAGGATGTGATGGGGAAGTAGGTGGGTCACCAGTATCAAAGGCTGCAGACAGGTTGAGTAGAATAAAAAGGATCAATGTCCTGGTATTTAGCAATATGGAGATAATTTAATTCTTTGGCAAGTTCTGTTTCAGCTGAAAAAACCTGATTGGAAGGGGTCTTGGAGAGCACAGGAGCTGAGCAAAGCATATAGGAAGATAGAAGTAATTCAAGAAGTTTAAAGGCCAAAGGCAGGAGAGAAACAGGGCAGTAGTTAAATGGGTTAGTGGGGTCTTGGGTATTCTTGAAAATAGGTCTCACGGCAATATTTTATAAGGGGGAAGGAAAGATACAAGAGGAGAGGGATGAGCTGAAAATGTGATTCAGTGCAGGGATCAGAGTGGGAGCAAGAGGTTGAAGTAGACGGGAAGGAATTGTTTCAAGCTGGTAGGTAGTAGTTTCAATGGAGATGAGTAACAGATATTTCCTTCTCTGTTGCACAGTGTGGCAGGATAGCCTTGTACTTGTAGGTAGTGTGAGTGAAGTGTTCACAAAGTGGTTTCACACCAAATAAGGGACTTCATTTCCCTGGACTTGGGAGAACAGGTAATAAACACACGTTTGCAGCAGTGTAAAAAAAAAAAAAAACCCCCAAACAGAAAAATAGCATAAATCTGGAGCACACAAAATGTCCTTATCTTCCGTGGTGGGTATCAGGCACTCCCAGACAATCCTTCTAGGAATCAGCACAGTCCTGCTTTCTAAGGGCTGTTCTGCAGTGCACACGGCGCCGCGCGTGCATTTCGTTTAGATATTGCAGGTGGTGACGCGGGAGGCTAGGGGGTGTGACTATGATGTCACCGCGTTAGGGCGCGCTCTGATTGGCCTGCGGCTCGGCAGCTGCGCGAAAATATAACTTTCATTATATTTTCTCCTGTCTGCCGCGCCACCACTCACGGCCGTCTATACAAACGGATGCCAATCACAGCCAACTATGATTGACGTACGCGCACACGGCGGAGGAATCGCGAGCACTATACAACAAGCCTAAGGCCTGGGACCCGCTGCGCCCGGCGGCGCGGGTGGCTGCACGAGCTTTCCCCACCAGCAGGGGAATCCTCCCGAGCCGGTCCCAGTCCCCCCTGGCTGCACAGCTCACTACACGCTGTGACGCGTCAGATGCTAGGGGATTCAAGAGAATTGTAATCCCAAGCGTCGACGCGTCACGTGGTGTGGCTGTGAGCCAATGAGGAGGGGAGGCTTCGGGAGGAGGGGAGGCTTCGGGGAGCGGGGAGGAGTGTGGAGGGAAAGCAGCGTGTGTGTGTGTGTGTTTTAATATTATTTTGGAAGTAATATAACATCTTTCATCACGAACACCCTAAAATCCCATCTTGTTCGGTTGTTCTTTGCAGAATTGTGTGACACACAGTATCGGGAAAAGTGAGCAAGTTGTTGAAAGGATTTGTGTGTTTCTTTTAATACTAAACACAATCCCCGAGATACAAATGTGCTTTTCCCAGCTCTCTGTGATTATTTTCACCGGCAGAAGCCCGAGCCCGTGGAGGGTGGAGGGGGGGGGGGTAGCGGGTCCCTCCGCTTAAACCACGCCCCCTCCGCTTAAACCACGCCCCTCCCTCCCACTCCAGCCCCGGCTCCCGCTCCCTACAGACCGCATATCGCGGTCTGTGTCTGTCAGCGCCCGCCTGTATGCAGTGCTGGCACACACACACACACACACACGCAGGCACTCACGCAGGCACTCACGCACTCATACACACACAGGCACTCACGCACTCAGGCACACACATACACACACACAGACAGGCACGCACGCACGCACTCAGACACACACACAGACAGGCACTCACCTGCTTTCACTCCACACTCCTCCCCGCTCCCCGAAGCCTCTCCTCCTCCCGAAGCCTCCCCTCCCCATTGGCTCACAGCCACACCACGTGACGCGTCAACGCTAGGAAACACCATTCTCTTGTGTCCCCTAGCGGCTGATGCGGCACAGCGTGTAGTCAGCTGTGCCACCAGGGGGGACCGGCTCGCGAGGATTCCCCTGCTGGTGGGGAACTCGCGACATGGCCGCCCGCGCCAACGAGCGCAGCGGGACCGAGGCCTCAGCAAGCTGGTTAAGCTTTGTAAAGCACTGCATTGTTGCAGGCTGGTGAAGCTTTCAGTCTGGTGCTGAGTCCAAGGTCCCAGGCAAACCCGGTGTCCTTGCAGGCTCATGAACTGAAGCCCTGCCTCCTGGAAGTCTTCTCCATCTGCCTCTTGGCAGACTACTGAACCTTCCTCCTTGCAGCTTAGGGAACTTTGGCAGGGAGTCTGCGGACTGCCTTTTAACCCCGCTGCAATCAGGAGTTATTTGAAACACCCTAGCAGAGCTGAAAGCTAGGGTGTGGTTTTTCTGGGCCTGGAAGAGTGAGGAAGTTAACCTCTTCATTTCCTTACAACGGGTTCAAGCATCTGGAGTAGATGAAAAGAAATTCAGGAGAATAGGTTTAGAGATGGGATTTTGAAATAGTTTGAGGAGAGATGGAGGGTAAGAGACAGTTGTGGGTTTTAAAAGATAGTTAAACACCTAGGAAAGGTGCTCAGGGTTTAACCTGTAAGTGTTGCTAAGAGTAGAGAAATAACTTGGTTTGTTTACAATGAGTGCTGAGTTGTAACAAGACAGGAGGAATATGAGTGGAGGAAATCAGCAGGAGAGTGAGACTTCCTCCACAGATGCACAGAGGATTACATTCAAGAGCATATAAAGTATGCCTGACTGGAGCCAGGGTGGAGGGTTAAAGCGGTAAGCATGGTGTAGAAGAAAGGAAGAATGCCCGTCTAAGCAGTTGGAAAGGATAGGTGGTGGCAAGATTGTCAGGGCTAGTGGAGAATAGAGAACAGAGTTTAAAGCTCATGGAAGATTCCAGAGCTTGAAGATCCGTGGATTTCATGCACAGTAAGTGTAGTGGAAAGGAATTTGGGACAGCGGAGAAGATTAGGTGATGGCCTAAGAGCAGAAAATGATAGATATAGAAGTCAGAAAGAGAACCGTTTTTAGCAGAGAGAGAAAATGTGAAGCCCAGTGTGCTTAACAAAAACAAACCAGTGAGGCTCCCTAAAATGAAGCTAGATATCAATTGCTGTGGAACAAGGTGGAACCGTCTAAGTATTACAGTGTGTACAAGGGATAGATCGGAATATATAATATCCACAAGAGGTGGATACACTGGCGACACACTTTATTCGAGCTCGGCTTGTCCCACGAATTCGGGTATACCCGGGTGTATTGAGGTTTGTGACTGTTTTCTGCCCGAGTGCATTGAGGTATTTTCCAGGCAGGGATTGAAGCATTTTATTCCCGCTGGCTGCAATACTGCACAGTATATATATATATATATATACTGCATTACAATTCATGAATTTATGCCATCTGGTAGACAAGCGAAGCATTGCAGCCTATTAAATCCTAATCATTATCATTTAACAGATCAGCCGCCCGTCAGCCAGGCATGAACCCAGGCTGGGAAGGCAAACGCAACGGGGCTTGTCAGAGGTGAGGAGCGGCGCATTCCAGGTATCTGCCAGGTACATACTGGGTATTTGCTCGAATAAAGTGTGTCGGTGCAGTATGTGTGGTGCATAAACAAACGTGCGTCAAACAGTGATGGCGCGGCTCTCTGACTTTGGTAGTTAGTACAGTAACTGGTAAGGGAAGAATTCCCTAATTGGGTGCTCTAAAACATCACCTGTAAAAAATGTGCATTCAATGATCAGTAGGTGGGTCCAGAACATTCAATATATCAATGGGCAGGGTTTCCTATCCCAAATAAAGCAATAAAGTCAGTCATATAATGGCAGCAGAACCTTGTAACACCGTAGATACACCACTGTAGGGAGAGAAACCTCTAACCTGACCGGTGTGTGATGATTCCACCCGGCGGTCCCTCCTTGGGCGGGTCTCACGGTCCCAGTGGGTCTTCTCGGCAGAGAGTAGCTGTACTCACGTTACTGCCCTGATTCCGGTGTGCTGCAATGGGGAGGAAACTCAGCTGCTCCTTTGCGTCCCGTCCCGGCGGCAGGATACAAAAAGGTAGGTGAAGGGACTCTGAGCACTGCTCGATAGTATCAGGCTGGAGGCAACGTGCAATGAAAAGACTTTATTGTGGCATGACAGCCTAAATTAAAAGGACATGAAAGACAATCCTCTGACGCGTTTCGTCTTGCGACTTTATCAAAGAGTGATTGGTGGCAGCTAGATACACATTTTAAATAGTCCTGAGTTCCCGCGCGAGGGTGGGAGTACCCACCCCCCTATGACGTAGTCCCCACAGGTGATGCAGTACGTACATAATGAAGGAGTCAGCTCTCATAGCACAATGACGAGGATTAACTCATATGCTACTGGTGGACAATGAAAAAACCAAAATAAAGTGTAACACTGAAACTGAGTAATATACAGAAATGCTAATAGTGATATAACCACTCAGGCTCAAAATGGACACATTCATCTATTGGACAGTGTAACACTTATATAAAAAAGTAACAAAATATCAATAAAGATATTGTGTTCTCAGGACAGAGTTAAACATATTGTTCTATTTAAAAATAGCACTCTAGCTGCCACAGCAAACTCGCATATGGGAGACAAATAGTATTACAAAACAGATAAAAACATAACATATAAAGAAATAGATCAAAAATAGAATCTAATATAGAAATATATCTAACTATTATAAGTATACAATTCATAATAATATAAAAAAAAAGGTGAAAATACTAACTATAGACT
Organism: Ascaphus truei; assembly: GCF_040206685.1. Lineage (NCBI taxonomy): Eukaryota > Metazoa > Chordata > Amphibia > Anura > Ascaphidae > Ascaphus > Ascaphus truei. Next base: position 6,256,476 of record NC_134489.1, read on the forward strand.
AATCTATGACTACATTAAAAATCAATATACACCTAATGTGTTCATTGAATGACATATATAATGGCACCAAATATATACAGAATTCCATGTCTATTAAAACAGGAGTAGTAGATAGGAAACGATTTTAGGAGATATATAAAGTACTAGAATTGCAGTTTTGGAGGTTTCAAGCATAACCTTATATACCACCAATGTATATTAGATACTGCAGATATAGATATGTGTATTTAATAACCTATAATTATGTTCATTAATCGCTTTGTATAGTAACATTAATAAAATATATTTAGCAACATTAATCCGCAGTGGTTTATTATAGTAGCAGTAAGAACCCATTCATGATTTTGAAAGATACACAATCTAGTATAAAGTATATATGATATCTTGTAAATATTCATTTAAAATTATGGGGTCTTTGAATTATGGCGAAGTCTACAAAAAATGGGCCAGCTCCCAATCCACATTGATACCTTGTGGGTGGATGCTGTCCGTACAAAAGATCCAAGACATCTCTTTCTGATTTAGAATTTTAAGTCTATCTCCGCCTCTTTTTATAACGGGCACATGTTCAAGGCCAGTAAAGGAAAAGCCATTTATGCCCCCTAGGTGACATGAGGAAAAGTGTCGAGGAACCGGATGTAATAAATCCTTTTTCTTTATCAGGCGCACATGTTCTTGAATTCTTATTTTTAAATGTCTTATTGTGCGCCCAATATAAGTCTTATTACACCCACATCTAATCATATAGACTACATAGCTGCTGTTGCAATTAATGAACGTCTGTATTGTCTTTGATGTTTTGGGTTTAAGGCATTCAATCTTTTTGGAGGGTTTAGCGTATTTACAAATATTGCATTGTCCACACTGGAAAAAGCCTTTAGGAATATTACTTATCCCCCCTAGACTTTGAGACGAGAAAAGACTAGGTGACAAATGTGTCGCAAGTGATTTGGCTCTGCGAAAGACCAATTTTGGCCTTTTTTCTGTAATGTTTTTTAAATCAGGGTCCAGCTTGAGGGTGCCCCAGTGTTTCTCAATGATTGTCCGAATATTTTTTGATTGGCCACTCTGTTGTGTGAGGAACAGTGGTGCAGGTTTGTGTTTGTCCCTCCTCCACTTGTCCTTCTCGCTAATGTTAATGGAAAGAAGATCTTCTCTTGACATAGTTTTTACCAGGGTGTAGGTCTCTATAAGATCTTTTTCTAAATAACCCCTATTCTTAAACCTGGTAATCAATTTATGGGCCGCTCTTCAAAGTTGTCGTCAGTTGAGCAGAGCCTCCTAAGGCGCATGAATTGTCCCTTGGGTATTCCTTTTTTTAGAGGTAATGCATGGTTGCTGTTAGCCATAAGGTAAGTATTCCTAGAGTTGGGCTTTCTGTACACATCAGTCTGTATCTCTCCCTTAATGTCGATATAAATAAGAAGGTCTAAGTAATGAATATGGTGAATATTGTGCTCATAGGTGAAGTGTAGATTATAATCATTAGAATTTAGAGTCTGGATGAAAAGATCCAGAGTACGTGCATCACCCTCCCAAATAAAAAACAGATCATCGATATAGCGTCGATAAAACAGAATGTGTTGCCTAAACAAATTCAAATCACCATACATAAAACGTGATTCCCAAAATCCCATAAACAGATTCGCATAGGAAGGTGCAAAAGATGTGCCCATAGCGGTGCCTGCGAGTTGTAAATAATATTGTGCATCATAGCAGAAGTAGTTATGTGTGAGTAAAAAAGTGATAGCTTCAATGAGAAAGACACACAGTGCAGGGGAGAGATCAGATCTATTCAAAAAATGTTGAGCAGCCTCGATGCCTTGTCTATGGTCAATGATGGAGTACAAAGATTGCACATCCATCGTTACCCATATACAATTGGTATTCCATTTAATCGTTTTAAGGTCTTCAATCAAATTTCTGGAGTCTTTAATGAACGATGGTAGACTTAGCACCAGGGGCTGCAAAAAGAAATCAACATAACGTGATAAAGCATCTCCCAAAGATCCAATACCCGACACAATTGGCCTACCTGGAGACTGTGTCAGGGATTTATGGATCTTTGGGAGATGATAAAAAATGGGTATAACTGGATTTGGTGTGTACAGAAAGCCCAACTCTTTAGGATCAAGGAAATAGAGAACTTCCCCCAATTCAAGATGGGATTTTAATTGTTCAAGGAACTTACGTGTGGGATCAGCCTTTAGTTTTTTTATAAGAAGACTCATCTCCCAGTTGCCTTAGTGATTCTTTATTATAATCCTCAGAGGACTGAACGACAATCGCCCCCCCTTTATCTGCTTTTTTGATAATAAGGGATTTGTCTTTTTGGAGCTTTGTAAGTTCTTGTCTTTCAGACCTCGTCAGATTATCCACCCATGGGCGATCAATGACAATTTGTTTTTTTCATTGTCCACCAGCAGCATATGAGTTAATCCTCGTCATTGTGCTATATGAGAGCTGACTCCTTCATTATGTACGTACTGCATCACCTGTGGGGACTACGTCATAGGGGGGTGGGTACTCCCACCCTCGCGCGGGAACTCAGGACTATTTAAAATGTGTAACTAGTTGCCACCAATCACTCTTTGATAGAGTCGCAAGACGAAACGTGTCAGAGGATTGTCTTTCATGTCCTTTCAATTTAGGCTCTCATGCCACAATAAAGTCTTTTCATTACACGTTGCCTCCAGCCTGATACTATGAGCAGTGCTCAGAGTCCCTTCACCTACCTTTTGGTAGTTAGTACCCTGTAGACGGACGTTCACAGAGGTACACAATTGGAGACTTTATAAGGGGAAATTATAATAGGCTTTATTGTGCCTTTTCCTTTTCATCAGGAAATCATCAAAACACACGGGGGGGGGACGACAAAGCTTCTATTCACTTGGGAGTATCTCTAGTGAATATACCATGCAATTAATTCACAACTCCATAAGTCAAGCATGTCTCACAGCCCCAAAATATATAGCATGAAATAAGCAGATATAAGCAGTCTCTTAATTATGAAAGTCTTATCTGTTTCTTGCTGTAGAGTAAGCTTCTATGCTCTCCTGGAACCGCACCCGTGCGTGCACAGAAAATATCAGCATCCAGGTTTAGAAGTCTTATTTGGTGTCTTGCAATCAGCTATGCTGGGCAGAGCTCAAGACCGGTCAGCTCCAGAGATGTGTGTTCTCTTGGTCAGACTCTCCTGGGAGTCTCAAGAACACTCCTCTGTCTCTCCAAAGGTCAGCTCTCATTGAGAGCTAAGGAGTCACTTCCTGTCTCAACAGACAGGCTTTTGTAAGCAATCAGGCAGGTGGTGTTTATTAATTGACTACCAGCAGTTAACCACCACACTGCCAGATTAGAGGCACATTACTTGAACAGGGATTACTCCCCTGTTACATACCTCCCCTATTTGTGGGAAGCTCGGGCTTGCCACGGCAAAGCCCATCCTTCCACTCTCATTCTAGATATCTCAGTGACTTGAATGAGAGTGGATGGAGGAAGACAACCCTCAGTCCTGTTGGGATTGGAGCCCTTTCTCCAGTTTATTTGTGTCTCCTCCTGAAGGTTTTTGAGATCAGCACCCCTCAGTCGCTCGAGGAGGACTTTCTCCAAGTATAGTCTTTTTTCTACGTGCGCGGTAATGAGATTTCCCTTGCGTCGGGTGCTCGTCTTATTGTAGGCATACTGTATGGCAGCAGTTGCAGAGCGTTTAAAAACAGCCCTTTTCCCACTCAATGGGGTTGCTAGTTCAGCCCCTTTTAGATTAAGTTACAATTCCACACCCACTTCCAGAGAATGTCCCATCTTTTCAGCTTCATCAGCTAAGGATTCTTCTGGTTTTAATTCAGCACGTGTACCTTCTTTTGTTGCCTGCTGGGTGGCTGAAGGTTTTGCTAGTGCTTGTTTAGGTGGTTCAAATTTTGCAACCTTGTCTTTCAGATGAGCGGTATTCCCAGTTCTCACTGTACCCTTGTCTTCATGGGTTTTTGAGGCTGTGGCACACTGACGCTTAGTCAGGGTCAAATATTGTCCTTGTAGGACTGTAATCTTATCCGCGAGAGATCCCTGTTTTTTGAGTGCGTCTTGCAAGTCTCTTCTCAGGGAATTTATCTGCATGCTTTGCTTTCTCTGAGCCTGCCTCCACATTTTTATTGCATTGTGGAGCACTATGAACATCTTTGCTTGGGCCGCAGTTACTTGTTTCAGTTTCTGGACCTTCTTGTGCTCCCTTTTGTGCCATGTCACCTGGGTTCTAAGCTTGGCTTTTAGCGTTGCTTTGGTGATGCTCAGGGTAGCCTTTAGTTTCTCATGCTGCTTTGCGGGGACATACTGGGTCATCAGATGTTCCTGCAGCACTTGAATTTCTTTAGCAGCCTGCAGCTTTTCTTCCTGCAGCGTTTGCTGCTTCTCCTCAACATACTGGAGGTGTGTACGCAGACCTTGCAGTTGGTTCTGCAGTCGGTGCTCTGCTTCAAACTTTTCCTTGACTTCTTCTGTCAACTGAAAATTTTCTTCTTTCAGTTTTAAGTTTTCACTTTTTAATCTTGAATTTTCTCTTTTTTTAGTCTCTGTATTCTTCAGGGCTTCTTTGCAGTCCTCCTTCCATTTACGCACATCTGCTTTGAGAATGACACTCTCCTGGCATGAGACTTCCTTCTCTAGGTTGAGGGTCTGAAGCTCCTTCTGAGGACTTTGAGATCTGTATCAAGATTACCAATAGTTTCTTTAGGAATGTCCAGCTCCTCAGTGAGACTGTGTAGTTCCTTTCTGGAAACTTCCAGGTCTGTGCGGCAGCTGTTGGTCTCATGATGTGAGGCATCAAGCTCTATACGAAGAGTGTGAACCTCTTGCTGGAAGACTGTCATCTGCTTCAGTGCCTCCTCATACTTCCGCTTTAGCGTAGCCACCATTTTATCCGATTGGCTCTGCTTTTCATCCATGGCGGAAATAGTAGCATTTGCAGTATCTAGCTCAGTCTTGAGATCCTCCAATTCGGTCTTGGCCGCAGAGTAAATTGCGAGCACAGTCTTCTGTAGCTCAGCATTATTTTTTCTCTCCCTTTCCAATTCTTCACAGAGCAGATCACAGTCATGCCTGGCAATTTTCAGGGCGTCTTCAGGGCTGGTCAAGGGATCGTCACTCACTGGTTCCGGCTCCACTTCCCTGGGATGGTTGGTTGAGGGTTCCTCACTGTTGGCACCGGACAGACACTTCTTTGGGGTACACGACTTCTGCCTTGGGCCCTCTGGATATTCGGTTAACCGCGGGACGAATTCTCCATTTTCTCTAGGCTGCAGGGCAACTCGGTCCCCCTTTTCCTCCACAGGATCTGCGGATGTGTCTGTTCCTTCCACGGTAAGTGAAGAACTGCTTTTCTTTTTCCGCCGTTTTGATTTGGATGACACCGTCCCTTCAGGGATATTGGGGTCTCCATCTTCATTTGAAAATTTAGCGGCTTCATTATATACGCCAGGCTTTTCTTGCAGTTGCTTTAGCTGACAGAAATATTGGGTGATCTGCTGCTCCCGCTCTGTCTCCTGCTGATCATATTCGTCAAAGGAAGCAGTCTTTTCTGTTCGTGCCGAGTTCAGGCACCCCCACCATTCTTGGGGTGTTTTGTGGGTGTGACTCAGTTTGGGTTCCCCGTAAGAGATGTCTTCCTCTTTATTGGACTGGATGGGCCACTCTTCCGTGGGGTAGGGTTCATTACAGGAACGCTGCATCTTGTCCTCCATTTTTAGGCAATCAGGTGTAATTTTCTTCCTGACCTCAGGAGGCACTATTGCAGCTGTTGCCACTGTATTTGCTAGAACCCCCAATTGTGGTAGTCCTACAGATGGGCATATTTTGCTTGTAGAGGTCGTAGCTCTCACAGGCATCTCTGTAGACTTTCTTTCTTGGGAATTTTTTTTTTTCAATATCAGCAGTACTGTGCATGCATTTTCTCTTTTCAGGTATACAATATGTGCAGTTGCTAGGTAAAAAAAAGTCTATTTGCTCTACACCATTTACTTGCTAGATGCAATTCCTCCGCTTCATCAACAGAATTTGGTTTTCTGCCTGAGTTCAGTAATTTTCAGTCTCATCTTTGGGTATTATGGCATTCACACTTCACACTTTGGGTGTCTATTTTTGCTCCCAAGCTATATATAGGCACACTTTTTTACTTGCAGAAAAGAAAACATTCTTTCATTCCAGGCAGGGTGACTCAACACTCAGCATTTGTTTGTTAAAAATTCCCCTGCTTCAGCACAGTCTTGTATCAATTTTCACACTTTTCTGCATATACTCCATTCACAGCTGGTAGCCCTATGTGGTGTGGCAACCTTTATTTGCAAAATCAGTACCACTCGTGGGTCACCATCTGTATTCACTGCTTCAGTGAAACTTTTGAAAACAACAAACACCTATCCCTTTTTAAGGGCCGACTCACTTCTTGAACCCTGACTATGGCTGGAAGGCAAAACCCCTATTTCAATGACCATATTACACTTTGTGATAGGCAAAATAAGGTTTAGCTACTTCAGCAGTCTTTCTCCTCTGGGATTGGGGCAAAGAGTCCATCTGTGGTTTTGTAAGTTTCAGTGCAGTGTGGTTTCAGTGGTGTGTCCCTTTAACTCTGATCTCTGCTGCATGAAGTTTTTTTTCCTAAGTTGCTTGTAGACAAAATGCATAAAAAAAAATTCACATAAAAATCTCCGGTCCTTTTTAACTACAAAGACACCTCTTGTCCCTCCTCAAACACCATATGTAGACAGACGTTCAAAGAGGTACACAATTGGAGACTTTATAAGGTGAAATTATAATAGGCTTTATTGTGCCTTTTCCTTTCCATCAGGAAATCATCCAAACACAGGGGGGGGGGGGGGGGGACAAAGCTTCTATTCACTTGGGAGTATCTCTAGTGAAAATACCATGCAATTAATTCACAACTCCATAAGTCAAGCATGTCTCGCAGTCCCAAAACATATAGCATGAAATAAGCAGATATAAGCAGTCTCTTAATTATGAAAGTCTTATCTGTTTCTTGCTGTAGAGTAAGCTTCTATGCTCTCCTGGAACCGCACCCGTGCGTGCACAGAAAATATCAGCATCCAGGTCTAGAAGTCTTATTTGGTGTCTTGCAATCAGCTATGCTGGGCAGAGCTCAAGACCGGTCAGCTCCAGAGATGTGTGTTCTCTTGGTCAGACTCTCCTGGGAGTCTCAAGAACACTCCTCTGTCTCTCCAAAGGTCAGCTCTCATTCAGAGCTAAGGAGTCACTTCCTATCTCAACAGACAGGCTTTTGTAAGCAATCAGGCAGGTGGTGTTTATTAATTGACTACCAGCAGTTAACCACCACACTGCCAGATTAGAGGCACATTACTTGAACAGGGATTACTCCCCTGTTACATACCCCCTATGTCTCTGGAGTGAGCAGTGATGTAGGGCAGCGAGGAAATTCTCCCTCTGCCCCTTACTCCCAGCTGATCGCTCTCTATGCATCACTTAACGTGATGTCAGACTTCTTCTGAGGTTCGGGCACTACCCCACTTGGATAATATGGGCTGGGAGTATGAGAGAAGAAAAGGCCACCATAGGAGAGTGCAGCCACTGTAGCAGAGTCAGAATCAGAAAGCCAGGTTTCAGTTTGAGCAAGGAAATTTAAAGAGAGGTATAGAGGTCATGCAGAAAAAGGACTTTGTAATATTTGATTTAACTATAGTACACTAATCTTGGCATGATCTCAATTTTTAACCATCTCTTTCTGCTGAGGTTTTATTTGGAAATGTAACCCCTTCATGACTGAAGTATTCGGATATTAAATTAATAGACAAATAAAATCTGGGGCAGATTTTAGTAACTCATGATAAAGTCTTTCCCGGTAAGAGCAGTGAATACATGAGTTTCTCAGTGAAGGTCGTGGAGGAAAATATATTAAGAGCAAATAAAGCATGTTGTATGTTCTGGGGAACCTTCTGTGACAAAAAGAAAATAAACTCGCAGATCAAGAAGTGTTCACTGTATTAGTACACAGTAAACCTTATTTTATAGTTGATAGTCGTGGGTGCACGCTGACCCTGCAGTCAAAATGTATATTTTGTTTTATGTATTTTTTAAATGCTTTTCAATGGACAAAAGTCCAATTAGGCACATTTGGCTGAGGACTATTGCCTATTACCGTAGGGGCGGGGACTCTTGTTTGGGGTATGGAGGGAAGGTGGGTGAGGGGGTTATGCAGTGTGGGTGATGGGGGCACTCTCCCCAACATGGTTGATTAGGCCTCCCGGGGATAGAGGGGCGGTGGGAGGGGTTAACCTTTTCATTACCTTAGCGGTTAACCACTAAGGTAATAAGTGCTCATACCAGTAGTAGCTCCCTCCCCCTGGCTTTCTTTAAAAGCAGACCACTTCTAGTTCTTGGTTGACAGTTTTATGTTCCTTGTGAAGCACATTTGAGATACCTGTGAGATGCTAATAGCTAGATTAGGTACATGTGTGAGCAGTGTGCAGCTCAAAGGTATGATGTGACAGCACTTCTACCAATCAGCTGTTCTAGCTCACACTGCCAGAGCTGTGGCCTAGAAAAGCAGTGGCTGTGGGCACCTCAGGTGCGCTTCTTTTTCAGCAGAGGCATGTGTCTCTAATTTATTTGGAGGGATGTTTGAAGGGGTATACTGTATATACAACTGGAGGTACTGCTAAATTTGAAAGTCTTTCTCTCTCGGATTTGGTCAAAACAATCCATGGAATTCCGGGGAACAATTTTGAACAGTTATGCACAGCTCTACTAACCAGATACTAATGTGTTAATATATGTGAAGTATGTCGGGTGGTATGGTCAAAAGGAACAGGGGCAAATAAGGATTACACCTGTCAAGGAAGACCTAGAGCCATAAGAACAAGAGGGACTTGAGCGTGGGTCCAAATGATCTGTAGCCAGGCCAAAATGGAGTATGTTTAATAGGAAAAAAATGATAGATCAGATGCGGCTGGAGAAGTAGAAAGCATGGTGTTAAGTGAGGAGAAAGCTGTATGAGGGAGTTGGAGCAAAAGGAGAAAAAGAGATGGAAGGAAGTGAAATATTTTACTGTTCCTGGATGTTAGTGTGATGGTAGGGGGTAGCTGGCCTTCATTAATAAAGGTCATGCCTGGCTGGCTGCCTCGGTGAAAGCCTTTGTTCCAGCTAGACATTGAGGAACATACCCAGCAGGGGGTATGAGGCTAGCCAGGAAAATGGTTGCTGGGTTTCAAACTCATAGGCATGATTCCCATTGGCTGCACGATCACAATCCATGCTCTAATTGGCTGCCAGTCCCCTCAATGTAATAGATATGCATCAAGCCCTATATAAGGGAGAGCAGTGTTGTAGATAAGGCCTTTTTGTTGGAGATTTGAAAAGATAAGGAGAGAGAGGCTATGTGAGCCTGTGTGGACCATGCTGGAACTGCTAGCGGGCTTTCTAAAGGTGCTACACAAACGCAGATAGGCACTGGAGAAGGTCAGCCAGCATGGAAAGCTAGAGTCTTACGGAGGCTGGAAATAGAAGGCTCAGGGTAAGCTCATCCAAGCGGACGCCCTGCACCTAGGAAAGCCTAGATTTTTCCTGCAGACCCAAAGTAAGTGTGTATTTCTATGTATTTTGTATTTCATTGTGTGTACGTGGGTTTATCCGAATAAACCTAATTTTATTCCACCATCTTGTTTTGTTTATTGAATGATCCCAAAATATAAATGTGTTAAATGTCCTGGTCTCCTGTGACAGGTAGTCCTTAAAATTCTAGATTAAAGATTGGGTAGCAAGCAGTGTCTGATTTCCCATTAGGCCCGTTGGGACTGGGCTGGCCAAATTTTGGGGCACAAAAATTTCTGCCCCCATATGCTATTGCCGCACTCTCGGATCTATCGGACCTAATGGGTATGCACATGTCTGTGTCAGCCACCACCTTTCTGCCGCCCTCCTGCTCTTTTGGAATCCCAGCGTGAAATAACGCAGCGGACGTCACAAACGTTGCGTCAAACTGCGTCTCATTGCCATGGCAACGTGAGATTTCCACTCCAAATCGCTTCGCCACAAAACGTTGGCAAGAAGATGCTGAGAAGCTGACGATGAGTGGCGAGACAGCACTTTTCAGGCTTAGTGTGGGTAGTGGGGTTGGGTGAAGGTGGTATTTTGCCTTTGGTGGAGGTTTAGGCCTTGTGGGGGTGTGTGCGGGTGGAGTTAACGTTAGCGTTTAATACCGCTAAGGTAATGAAGAGGTTAACCTCTCCCACTACCCACCCGGTAGATCTAAACACCCATCCTTGGGGCTACTTCCACCTCCACTATCCACAATACACAAAAATACAAACAACAGCCCTACTACCCACCTCCTAGGCCCACAATAACCATAACAATATTTAATAAACACCAATAAACAACCCACCCCGTGCCCCCACATAAAACCATGATTTAACTTTTTAAACACAGGATTAATACCCCAGGCCCGCGGGGGTCCCTGGGTAGTCCCCACAGGTGTCCGCAGGCCCCACAGTGCACCCCGGGGGGTTCCCATGGGTGTCTGGGGGCTCTTGGGTGGTCTCCGCTAGGCTCCGTGGGCCTCCAGGTGGTCCCTGTGGGTGTCTGGGAGTCCCCAGGTCATCCCTACGGGTGTCTGGAGGCCTTCTGGTGGTCCCCGTGGGTCCCCTGGCCCCCCACAGTGGTGGGGCCCCCGGTTCTTCCCCGCAGGTGTCTGTGGGTCCTCAGGTCATCCCCATGGGCATCCAGGGGTCCTCGGGCGGTCCCCATGGGTCACCGCTGGCCTGCGGTACCATTCCTATGTATAAAACATATAAACATGGCCTACATTTCAATAAATACACCTCCCCCCCAACAAACACATACAGTATAGTAATGGGCAAAATAACTATTATCCAGATATGGATAATAGATTAATTGCACATTATTAAACACAAGATTAATCAGCCAGCATAAATAAAGTAAATAAAAACAATTCTCATCCAAATCTGAATATGGACATGGGACATCAGGGGAACAAAGATATATACCCTCACTTTTTGGTCAAAAAAACCACCAAGGACAAGGCACCCAAAGAGACGAGGGCGCTGTCTCAAAAAGAAAGAAATATACCTAGATTCACCAGATAATGTGATCAATATTTCTGGGGTTCCTCTTTCAGGGAGTGAGATATTATTATTAAACAAAGGATTAAACTTTGCTCCCTTTGAAAATTTCAAATTGTTTAATACAATTATTGATTTACAATGTTTTGTTAGAAAGTTGGTATTAAAAATGTTTTTTCACAGAGATGTACAAATTGAGGATCCAGAGTCAGACAACTCTCTCTCACATACTCCTTCTGAGGTTTTACAGATCTTGGATCAATCCACTTTGGAATCTCATTCCACAGCGGATGAGCTAACTTCATTTCGTGAACTATGCACGTTACATGACATGAATAGTCTATTGGACGAGCAAACCACAGATGAGGGGGCTGACTCTGTTTCTTCATTTTTGGTTGGATCTAGAGATTCAGGATTAAAGAGTAGATCAAATTTTTATCCTTCCTATATGAAGGGTCCCCATATAGTGACATTTGAAAAGTTGGTTGAGAGGGATCTGTTACTGTTAGCTAAGGGTTACAATTTCACCCCCAATTCCGGCTATAATTTGACAAAGGAAGAACAGTGTAGTATTAAAAGTTTGATGAAAAATAAAAACTTGGTCATAAACAATGCCGACAAAGGGGGTGCCATTGTCATCCAGAATAATGTGAAGTACAGAACTGAAGCCCTTAGACAATTACAAGATAAGGGTTCATATATGGTATTGAAATCTGATCCTACAGAGATATTTTTGTCACAAATTAAAAACATTCTAGATTTCGGAGTAATTCTGCAGGTGCTGAGTGAGAAAGAAAGAAGCTTTCTCTATGTTGATCATCCAATTATCCCCATTTTTCACCATCTCCCAAAGATCCATAAATCTCTAGTTGACCCTCCCGATCGACCGATAATTTCGGGAATTGGATCTTTGGGAGATGGTTTGTCCAGATACATTGATATTTTTTACAGCCACAGGTCAACATACTTCCGTCATACCTTCGGGACTCCACTGATTTGCTTAATTCACATTCAGGTTTCACTTGGTCTCCTAATTTATTATGGGTTACCTTAGATGTCACTTCTCTTTACACAATCATTGATCACGCACTTGGTATCACAGCAGTCCAACACTTTTTAAATCATTCACATTTGTCACTTGCTCAATCCACTTTTATCATTGAATCTATTTTATTTTTATTAACACATAATTATTTCCTTTTTGATACACTTTTTTACTTACAGACACGCGGCACAGCAATGGGCACTTCATTCGCACCATCATATGCAAATTTATTCATGGGATATTGGGAATTTATTCACATTTTTAGTTCTGTTAATCCTTTCCGTAATAACTTAATTTTTTATCGTAGATTTATAGATGACCTGTTTATGATTTGGGAAGGTGACACAAGGTCACTGACGGAGTTTGTGGACCATATAAATAATAATGATTATAATTTACATTTTATATTCTCTTACGATGCTCACAAAATTGAATATCTGGACTTATTATTATATATTGACTCCAATCAGTGTATACAATCAGATATACTTAGGAAAATTAATTCAAGAAATACATTCTTAAAAGCAAATACAGTAGTGGTCACCCAAAGCCTTTAAATAGAGGCCTTCCAAAAGCACAATTTTTAAGACTTAGACGTATATGTTCAGAAGAAGATCATTATATAGAACAATCTAAGAAATTGGCCTCTAGCTTCCGATTTAGGGGATACAATGAGTGTGATCTCCAGAAGGTTTTGAATATGCTTATCATACCCCACGTACAGAATTATTAAAAAAACGTAAAAAAAACAAAGAAAGTATTGGTAAAACACCTTTATACTTTGTCACTCAGCACAGCAGACAAGCAAACTCAATTCGTACTATTGTGTCTAGACATTGGGATGTCTTGAGTTTGGACAACAAGTTAAAACCATATATTGAAAACCTGCCCAAATTTGTTTTTAAGAAAGCAAAGACTTTGTCAGGCTATGTTTCACCAAGCATATATGCTAATCCCTTGAAAAAAACCAGAGGTTTTACTTCGCCCAGAGGTTTCTTTAAATGTGGTTTTTGCAAGGTATGTACCTTTGCAAAACCCATTAAAGCAATACAATCTAAAGTCAACAAAGACAAAATAAAGATCAAGAGCTTCATTACATGTAATACCAATTTTGTAATCTACATTTTAACATGTGGTTGCAGAAAGAGCTACATAGGAAGAACAATACGCCCATTAAAAAATCGTATAATGGAGCATATTAGAAGTATAAAAAATAAAGACCAGAGATTGCCGGTAGCTAGACACTTTATAGAATGCCCAATGGGCAATTTAGATCTGTTTACTTTTAGTGGGATAGATCATATCCCACTTTCAATTCGACGAGGTAACCGACAGAACATCCTTAATCAAAGGGAAATGTTCTGGATATTTACAATGGACACCATGTCATGAAAAAAGGAATTAATGTAGACTGGGAGATAAAGCATTTTCTTTAAAGTATCTCCCTATGGTGTCTTCCTCCAGGCATTCTCTGTTCTGCTATTTCTGTATATCACTACTGTTATTTTGACTTTGTTATGATACTTTGACTTCGATATGAAATCTGTGGTTTAAGATCATTATTCATCCATGATCAAATGTATATATAAGTTTATTCCATCTCTGTAAAATGTAGCTCTTACCTTATGTGAAACAACGTAAAAACTTATTAAGAGCAATTTACCAACATACTAACATAAGGTCCTAATCCTTATAAACTAATGTTAAAATGTTATAGTTTAGATACTAATTGGATACATTCTTCTAGTGGTTCTGTTTTCAAAGCATGAATAGCTAAACATTGGTTAACATAAATATGTAGATACAATTTGATTTTTTTGATTTTGGGTCAATATGTTTAACCCATTGGACATTGAAAGAAGAAACAAAACCCATATTGTTGTATATTACTATTTTATTGATCATTATTTTTTGTTCCTTTTTGTCCCTTGTCTGTGTATTTTTCTTGTCTTTTCCCAAACTTTCTCTTTGGAATAATCTCATTGAATCTGTAATAACGACAAAAAACTGTACAATTTAAGATCATTAGATAACTAGCAATTATGTTATGTTGGGTACAAGTATACATATATGCTGTCCAAATTGTCCAACTACACTTGTGTTTAAATACATGAATGTTTGATTTGATCTAGTCAGTATAGAACCTTAAAATTATATGTGATATTTAATTATTTGACAGAAACATTTATGAGATTTGTTGTTCTATACATTTCATCCCCCTGCTATTACTTGGTTTTAACTAATCATTGCATCTTTTTTGCAATAGTTTTATACATTTTTCTTTTGTATTTTTTTCGCTTCCTTAGTAGGTAGAGGTTAATTATGCCTCTTTTAGCATATAATATTGTTAACCTACCTCCCTCTAAGGTTCATGTGATTATAGTTTACAGTGTTAATTAGTTATGTAATTGATAATAAATGTTTGTTTTTACATGTGTCATTAGTGCCTTTGCTCCTAGCAGTGAATCATCATGGGTGCGTTCATTCTCACCAGGTGTGCAGACCCCCGTCTCACATCATGGGAGGTTGAGCAGGCACCGGGAGAATGACGTCACTTCCGGGTGAATCCACTACTTTAGGATGCACGGCAGCTAGTAATCCTCACTCTTTGAAAAAGCCCTCAGGGTGAAACGCGTAAGAGTTGCGGGGGGTGCCTTCCCCTCTCTCTTTTTTAACTTCCATGATGCAATAAAGAATTTTCTATGCCCAGCCTCTGCTATTTGTTGTGTGGCCATGCCCGCTGTTTTTTTCCTCCCCGGTGAGGATTCCCTGTTTGTACTTTCATACAGCCTGGTGCACGCAAGAACCAAGATAAAGCCGGATGAACTGTGAAGACACGTGTGAGTTATTTCATTTATTACCTTTGGAGCATCCCAGGTATTGTGGGTCATATAGCAGCGGGACTTGTATGGGGTCTGGGTGGGTTTCAGGACCTCTCCCAGACAACCCTTCAAAGTCACCGCTAGAACCACATTCCAACTAGGGGTTTATTTATTCATATGCTCCTGTATACAGTTGTTCTTCCGGATAAAGCAACATATGTTTATTATTCAGGTGGAAATCAGCTCTGCAGCACTGGTTAATTGGGGAAGCAGTACCCCCTAATATTCTCTCCAGTATGTAAATATGCTAAGGGTGAATGAGCTGCGGGTATTTTCCATCCTGTACTTCAAAGAGCCCCTGCTAAGTGGGATACTCTGAGTCTAGTGAAGTACAGGGTTGAAAATCCTCAGAGATTCCAAGTGTGAAAATCCCATGAAATAAACCCCTTTATTAAACAGTATGCAATGTAAATACAATACAAATATGTCTAAATACTCGCGCTTGCAAAATTAGGCTGCGTCCACGCTGCTGCTGAGAGGGGTGACATCACTAACTCTCCAAGCAAGAGCACAGGGTATCCTGCATAATTTTGCGAGCACGAGAGGGAGGGGGGGGAGGGGGAGGGGGAGGCATGGATTGGGGCTATTTTTGTGTGTGTTTGTGTGGCTGTGTGTGTGTATTGACTGCTGCTGAGCGCGCTTCAAAGTCAATTTTCTTCCCACCTCAAGCGCCACACACACACACACACACACACAATCCCAACACACACACACTCAATCAATCAAAAGTCACACCCAATCAATCACAACACACACACACACACACACACAATCACAGCACACACAGACACAACACATAATCATAAGTCACACACTTTCATCTGGGGGAGGAAGTACTACTGTAAGCCTGCTCCGGTCCCCCATGCTGCTGAAAACTGTGGCGGGTAACACAGGAGGAGGAGGAGATGTCTGTGTGCAGGGAAGGAAAGCCCCACCTCCGCAGCAAGGTCCCGCTCCCGCAGCGAGCCACAGCACAGAAAAGCAGCAGCACAGAGCTTTTGCCCACCAGGGCACAATTCTGTCTGCCCCCAGCTTTCACCGCACGCAGCCTGCGCCCCCTAAATAATCTTGCGCCCCCCAGTTTGCGCATCGCTGGCCTAGGAGGTGGGTAGTGGGGCTGTTGTGAGTGTTTGTGTTTATTGTGTGAGCAGCGGTGGGTGAAGGGGTTATTAGCCCCAAGGATGGGTGTTTAGGCCTTCTGGGTAGTAGCGGGATGGGTTAACCCCTTAGTTACCTTAGCGGTATTAATAAAGGGGTAAGTCTACCCGCAAGCCCCCCGCAAGGCCTAAACACCCATCAAGGACCAAATCCCACCTTCACCCACCCCCGCTACCCACAATAAACATGGCACTGGTGGTTAACCCCTTAACTTCCTAATGAAGCTACTTTAATGTAATTTTTATTAATAGTGTGTGGGGGCAGGGGGTCTCCACAGCTGAACAACTTTGATTTGGGCCTCAGGTACCCCCTGCTTTCTGAGATACAGGCCCCGTTATGGGGTACCTTTATCTCCTATGCATTTATATGTCCCGTGTCACGTGACCGTGGAAATCAAATGCATAGTAGATACCGGCACCCCATAAAGGGGCCTGTATCTCGGGAAGCAGGGGGTCCCCGGACCTGAAATCAAAGCGGCTCTGCTCCAGAGACCCCCTGCTCATCTATACTAGTCATACAATTTAAATTAAAAATATTTTTTTACGCAGAGATTTACGTCTCTCTCTCTCTCTGCAGAGAAACAACTCGCCGGGCTAGCCCTTTTCGGAGGGCAGATCATCTCGGCGCCGGCTACTTTCCATTTGTTGAAATGTTGCTATCACTGGTATTCGGGGTTTCTGCATACCGTGATAGCAACGCTGTCAAAAATGGCGATTAAAAAACCATAGTGATTTTTTTTATGGGACTTCAGTGCCTGAGGCCCACATTACTTAAAATCTATGTTTTTGGTGCCTGAGACACAGGGAGATAAGGTGATTTACCCAAGGTCACAAGGAGCCAACGCTGGGAATTGAACCAGGTTCCCCTGCTCCAAACTCAGTGTCAGTTAGTCTTTACTCACTGAGCTGCTCCTTCTCCTTGAAATGCTGCATTAGGGCTTACAGCTTGAAAAAGTATCGGGAACCACTAACCTCATTTCTATCACCAACACATTGTTCCAAATATTATTATATGGCTGCACCCTGTATTAGGGATAAGGTGAAATGCCACTCTTACACTCTTCCTGACTAGGATTTTCAGCAAACCTCAGCTGGGTCTGGCATCGCTTTTTAGGTCAACATATCTGATTTAAGGCAAACTGGATTTAAAGGGTTTGTTTTCTTATTAATGTCTGTTTAATCTCCAGATGGAGGCTGTAAAACACTAATCCTCTTCAATTATTATCAACAGGTTCCACACAGTGATGTAACTGCATCGCCGGATGAGGGATGAACCCTTATACTGCCAGTGGAGCTGGCAATGCATTGCACAGTATCTGTTAAATTACTCCATTGCCGAACGTGACGTACAGTATACACAGCACAGTTCAAGCATGGGCAGCACACGTACAGTACAGGCAAGAGCAGTGCCAACCTCCCCATCACACACACACACACACACACACACACACACACACACACACACACACACACACACACACACACACACACACACACACACATATTTCTATATAGCCATGACTGGTCTTGGCTATCTTTCTGCCTCCCTGTCATGTAAGCCCTAGTAGATACAGGCAGTGACAGGCTATCCTGATGGGTTACCCCCTCTCATGCTGCCTCTCTGAGTGACTGGGGTGGGGGTGAATTGGGTCTGTGTATAACCAATCATGGTGCAGACTCTGTGTCTTCCTCCTTTGTGACTTTTGGGAGGAAGTGTTCCAAATTGTATTCAGTCCAGCTCAGCCCCTCCTGGGGTTGAGTCATGCCTTCAGCTTCTCCTGGAGCTGAGTGCAGCCCAAGATCTGTGCAGAGCACAAGGCTCCAATATTGCAAGAAGGCCAGCACCATCCAGAGGACTGGAACTCATTCTCAAATATGGCTCTTGGTGGTCTAGGACCAGACCACCCCCACGGAAGAGACTGTCCTTGAGGTGGACATCCTATGCGGATCATTGTTGGGTCTGTGTACCCCATCGCAGGATGCAGTGCACCCGGGTGGGGCACACGGCAGGTACCTCAGGCACAAGTGCACCAATATACACTATAGTGGCAGTGCTGACCACATATAAGGGTGAGGGGTTATATCCTTGTGGACACTAAAGTGGTTGGGTGCCCGAGGGCCCCATTAAGTACTGTGGGGACTGTGAAGAAGTGTGTGGGACACTGGGCGAGTGGTTACGGCCATGCGAGGCCTGGTGGGTTGGCTGTAACCAGTAGCCATATTATCATTCTGTAGTAAAGTTGTTATTTTATGTTTTACCCATTTGTGTGGTTATTATATAAGTATATGTATATAGGTCCTGTAACGGGTAATTCCACACAGTAGAATCCGTTACAGGTGGAGGCGCTGAAGAACACCATAGCAGTTACACCCCAGGCTCCCTGCAGCGGAGGCTCAGACCTCCTGTGAGCCACAGGTATTGCACCACACACACCATAGCCACACATTCTCCTAGGAGGTGGGGGAAAGTGTGCTACACACGCATCACAACACTTGTAGCTTAGGCAAGATCTTCCAGAGGGGGGGGAAAGCAGCACTACATCTACATAATGACATGCATACACCACGCAGGTACAGCGAAGACAGTGGCAGTGCCAGCCTCCCCCTCACACACAGGAAGGGGAGGAGCTGAGAGCCAAGATATCGGCAGACCCTGGAGGAGGGAGAGGAGTGGGAACCAGGTCTCAAGCTAATCTGAATGCGGATAAGAAAGTTTCCCTGGAAGCTAAAGTGCAGAAATGTTTGCAAAAGAAAGAGTCAGAAAATATGGAAAAAGAGATGAATGAAAATGTTGGACAGAAAGAGGCTGAAATGGAGAATACTGAAAGTACTCAGAACCAGACGGGTAAGAGAACTGCGGCTAAACCCTGCTCAAGGTCTAATGAAGCCAGGAGTAAAAGGCAGGCAGAACATGAGAAAAGGAGACTTGGGGTCACAGAAATTGTTATCCCACAAATTTGTAAGGACGTACACACTAATGCACAGACAACTGCAGCTACACCTGAGACGGAGACCCCGCAAGCAACTGCACCTGACACAGTGACCCCGCAAACATCTGCACCTGAGACAGTGACCCCGCAAACATCTGCACCTGAGACAGTGACCCCGCAAACATCTGCACCTGACACAGTGACCCTCCTGCATACAACTGTACCTGACGCAGTAACCCTGTATACAACTGTACCTGACACAGTGGCCCTGTATGCAACTACCTGATACAGAAACTCTGCATGACACGGAGACACTACAAGCAGCTGAGGGGAGCAGACAGGTGCAGGAATTAGCAGCCACACCCAAGGTAGACACGCAGCAAACAGCCCAGGTTGAGAGCCTGAATAATGCTTTTTTGCTAAGGAGGATACCAGGAGGCTTTTCCTCACCCTCAACCAAATACAGCTACATAAAGAAAAGAGTACAAGAATTCAAGATACTAGACACTCTGATGTAAGTGTGTCTCCTTTCATTCAGCAGTATTTTTCATCTCTCCATTGATCTCCTACCACCCCCAATCACCCCCCCCCTCACAAATCAAACGAAGAGTTGTGTATAATCACTGTGTTGGTCCCTTACTGTGGTCCCCTCTCTTCTCTCCTTTACCTATATATCTAAAACGCCGTGGAGCCACAAGCAGAACAACGCGCCGGAGGACCCCCCTTTTTCTACACCTGAGACAGAGCAGCAAACAGCCCAGGCACAGGAAGAAGTGTCTGAAGTCGAAATGGCTGAAGCAGTGGAGAACGCTGAAGCAGTAGAGGCATTTGAGGCACAAGAAATGGAGATTCCTAAAATGGGAGAAAAATCCATACAGCCTGCAGCAGCAGCAGCAGCATCAAAACCCTTAGCAGAAACAGGAGCGGCAAAGGCAAAGTCCTTAGATGAAGCAGGAACTGCAGCAAAACCAACAGGAGCGGCTGAGCCAGCTCCCCAACAGCAGTCAGCATGGAGTACAAGACGCCCAGGTACATCTTATTTGTCATTTGATGATGCCAGAAAGCGCAGGAACGTAGTCAGACTGCATTATTGGGGGGATATGGTTCTTATACCGGACAGATTTGTTGTAGGAAAAGACTTGATAAAAGTTTCTCTTGGCTTCCAACCCAGTGAGGTGTATGCTTTGTTACATGCTCCTAATAGCAGAAACTATGAAGTCAGCTTTAAGACACCAGAAGGGCTAGAAAAATTCTGGTTTCGTTACAGAGAAGTGAAGGATAATCCTGAATGGGAATTCTTTAAAGTTATTCAAGTATCTCGCCCTGTGACCGTGGAAGTGAATATTATCTTTGATATTGAGACTGTAGCGGTAGAAGATATATGTTTTTGGCTACAAAGACAGTGCGATGTTCTGTCCGGTCCAGTGAAAAATATGGATGCTGAAGGTTTCTGGAATGGGGGCTACAAGTTTAAAGTTAAGCTCAGATACACACACAATGTGGCATGTCACCTCCCAAACGCCATATATATTGGAAGGGATCGCGGGCGATGTTTTATTGGGGACAGCCTAAAAAGTGTTTCAAATGTGATTCCCCAAGGCACTTAAGCTCAGCGTGACAAAATCAGGTGCACTTTATGTGGTTCTATTGGTCATCACAGCTTTGAGTGTGACAAGAAAGATTGCCCAGAAGCCGAACACAACCATTATGGGCAGAATGACAGAGTCATCAGAAAGTCTTCAACTTACACCTGTAGAAGAGGTTTTAAAGTCTCTGGGTCTAAGATATGCGCTTCCAGCCCAAAGGGGGTCAGACGGAGAACACAGGAGCGATCTGAGTTTTGTACCAAACACAGAGAATTCTACTCAGGAAGGTGATGTAGCCCGCAAGGATGGCGGCGAACCCTGAAAAGATGGCGGCGAACCCTGCAAAGATGGCGGCGAACCCTGCAAAGATGGCGGTGAACCCTGCAAAGATGGCGGCAAACCGTGCAAAGATGGCGGCGAACCCTGCAAAGATGGCGGTGAACCGCGCAAAGATGGCGGCGAACCTCGCAAAGATGGCGATAATGAATGGGAAACAATAACAAGTAAAAACAAGACTGCCCTAACCAGCTCAGCTAGAAAGAAAACTACAGAAACTGTCCAAGAAGAGATCTCGCAGCACAATACCTATGAGGTATTGGAGGAAAAGAGTTGGGGTGAAAAGATGGATTACGCAGACCCCGATATGTCAGACAGTCAGACCTCGCATCGGTCTGGATCTATTCAGGACATTGAGATGGCCGGACCATCAAATAAGAGAAATCTGCCATCAGAGAGTCCCCCCGGGAGAAAGAAAATGGTCAAAAAGAAAAATGGTGCAAAAAAGAAAAAAAAAAGGGGGGTGGTGATTCACTAAATGTGCCAAAGTGCCCCTCTCCGCTGAAGGCGGCAACTAATTAATGTGTATAGTATTAAGGGAAAAAGATACAGACTCAAGTCTTTTCTAGTCTAAAGGACATTAAGAATTAGATTTTCTTTTTGCAGGAAACTTGCTTGATTACTTTGTGTTATTTATCTATCAGTAAAGTGTATATTGTTTATCTATCAGATGTAAAGTGTATATAGCAGGGGGAATCTGAGAGGTTGGAGAGATGCATTTAGATATCTTTGAAAAGGGAATCTCTGTAAGATAAATGTATTGTTTATGTCATTTTCTGGATGCTATTCTGTAAGTATTGTGTGTATTTGTAAATATTTGTATTTTGTATTTAAAATAAAAAAGATTCCCCTCACACAGATTGCTACACAATGTATACACTTCACAAATACTGGGCACACAGCTGCAGGGCAAATTATTCATACTGTACATTTAGCAAAATGTAGGAATTTTTGAATTTCTTGAAACAGGAAAAATATGCAAATATCTGACAGTTTTGTCCAAAATGTACAGTAGTTACCTGTACACCACATGGAGAGATACCTGTGAATACACCTGCCATACTGTGGAAATAATGTAATTGTAATAATTTTGTATATTTCACAGATTGTACTGTGCTTAGGAATTTGTTGGCAGTGTAGTAATAATTGATAATAATACAGGTGTAATCCTCCCTGCCCGGCTCCTAAGGCCTTTACATCAGTTGACTATGTACATGGCTTTGCTCATTTTCTCATACCTTTTCATGGTGCTGGTTCTACGCAGGCTGGGTGTAAATATGCAGATGTTATAAGGAAAGGCACCAGGAACTTTTATAGCACAAACAGAAGTTTTATTAACAGTCATTGATAATGCTTTTCACATGAAGACATTCGTTACAATATACACTTTAACTGATGAACCACCATGTGTGTACTCTTGAATTCTTCCCTAGGTAATTCTTACTCTCTCATGCTAGGGAGGTGCGTTGTTGCTGTTATCTTAAGTGGCCATCTTCTGCGTAGCTTTCGTGACTCTGTCTCAATTGGGTCCCATTTTAGGATTCCTTTATTATCATTAACTGTGGGATCTCTATCCTGGTGCAAGGTACTTCATGCCTCTTTTAAGTACTCTGTTTTGGAGACAACAGGAGGCCTCTCAGCAGGGCTGCTCCGATTAGGTCTCAGGGCTAAAATTTGGATAACTCTGAATAGAACATAGGCTTCCCCTTTGGGAACCTGTAAGCTTTGGTATTTCCATGGCCATGGATGCTAACTTGATGAGACACTTTCCCAAAATACAGTACAAAGCAACAAACAGGGATGGACTTCACATAGACATTAACTGGTGGGTCTAACTCATTCGCTAGGGAAGTACTTATGCTTGTTTCCCTTAGTACTGGTTAGATTGGCAATCTCCTGCATAGCTTCAGTAATTCCCTACATCAAGTGGACCTATGGTGGAATCCCACTCTATCTTCAGGGATCAGTATCCTATCACTCTGTATACTGCCTACCTAATCCACACACATGGGATCGGGAGTTTGCTGAGGTCCTTCCAGTTGAGCCTATCCAATTATGTTCTTTAGCTTCAACTCTGAGAACTCCCTCCTGAGAGCTTGTTTACTCCTTTTCTGGCAAGAGAACAATCTTGGGCCATTGCTATGGGCTCTAACTATGTATGGTATGTTCCTTAACAGAAAACAATAAAGGTGACAGGATATTTTTACTGCACATATCTATACACAGGAACATATTTGCATTACTAACAGTGAGGCTCCTCCCACTGTCACTCCCAGGAACCTGAATTCTAGAACTTCCGGTCTCCTTACTGCATATGTAGCTTGATAGTGATGTCACTAGTTACCACCCATAATGTGGGCTTGGCTTATTTTCCCCGAAGTCACTCTATGACATGCGATGGAAGAGGGGCATTACTTGCATGAGCCACACTGTTAACCCCCCTTATGGCCGTTAACTTACATAGTGGTCCATAGGGGGTGGTGGGTGGTCTAGAAAGGTAGTAACAAAACTGTCAAATTAAACTTTCCTTGCAGAAAGATCACAGGGAAACAAAGAAAAAATATAAAAAAAATAGTCAGCACTTTTTGTTTTATTTTAATCAACTTCTAGTTAAATACAATAATGGTACAATATTTATTTCACCCCATCTGACAGTGAAGGGGTTAAGCGAATATCCTTATCTCCCTTCATTTAGTAATATCGCAGAAGATCTCTCTCCGGAGTGGTACAGAAGGGTAAGAATAACTGCTAAGGTGTTAGTGGCGGGGAAGGGCGGACAGACAGTACTTGCGAGGGAGGTGACCAGCGCTGCTGGGCTGGGGAGTTAGGTCAATTTCCTCGGAGGGTCCAGTGCAGGTCAGGTTAA
The DNA here is from genome assembly GCF_040206685.1 of Ascaphus truei. NCBI lineage: Eukaryota > Metazoa > Chordata > Amphibia > Anura > Ascaphidae > Ascaphus > Ascaphus truei. The sequence goes on from NC_134489.1 coordinate 6,280,377, forward strand.
ACTTCTGCAGAATGGAGGTGAAGAAGATGAAGAGCTCCATACGAGCCAGACCCTCACCAAGACACATGCGCTTCCCTGAAGGAGGTGGAGAGAGGGTAAGGCTCAGATTGGATAATTTGCTAGGCCGATCTCCATAAAAGCAATCATATTGGCTTATTAATTATTGCAGGCAGTAAAAGCGATTTGATTTACTGATTTGACATACTGAAAGCAGCAAAAGATATCTGATTGAATGCTTGCTCAGGTAAAATGCACTATGTGATCATATTGTCTGAATAAAGATAGAACACAGTAAAAGCAATGTGATTGGCTGATATAGCAGACTAATGCACAGAGAGTGATCTGATGGACTGAATCAGCAGATACACGGCAGGAGAAGAGATAGGCAGAAACGAGCTCCTGCTGACATATATTAAATAAAGTTAAAGGAATCTGAAAGGCCAATTCAGCAAACAATGCAATTCTACCACGCTAGATGACAGTAGAGTCACAGAATATAACAATTTACATGTACTGTAGGCTATAACACCTTCTAATGCTACATTAAAACATATCACAAGCTATTATTAACCTACACATTATATATAATATAAAATACATACTGTACTTATACAAAATATACTGGTACAACATATTATAAGATATACTTGTACAATATATTATAAGATATACCTGTAAAACATACATATATATATACATATATATACATATTTTGCCCCCCCCGCCCTGCCCTTTGCCTCCCCTGCCCCTCCCTGCCCTTTGCCCCTCCCTGCCCTTTGCCCCCCCCGCCCCTCCCTGCCCTTTGCCCCCCTGCCCTTTGCCCTCCCCGCCCCTCCCCCCCGCCCTTCCACTCCATGCCCCCTGCCCTTCCACGCCCGGGCAACGCCGGGTATATCAGCTAGTATATATATATATATATATACATATATATATATATAAATGTAAATACAACTGTATGCTCATCTGCATGTCTTAGGCAGGTCTGCAACCCCGCCTTTCCTCATTATCACCTAGCACACAGCACTTCCACTGCAGCAATGGATTCTGGGAAATGACATGCAAATGAGCACACAGTGCCTATATATATATATATATATATATATATATATATATATATATACACACAACTGTATGCTCATCTGCATGTCTTAGGCAGGTCTGCAACCCCGCCTTTCCCCATTATCACCCAGCACACAGCACTTCCACTGCAGCAAGGGATTCTGGGAAATGACATGCAAATGAGCACACAGTGCATATATATATATATATATATATATATATATATATATATATATATATATATATATATATATATATATGTAGCCAGGTCCCCGGTTGGTCTTTCCCCTGCCGCGCTCACCTCGCTGTGGTCAGGAGCAGGCAAGCCGGTTGCGGCTGCTAGCGGTGCACTCGAATTGCGGGGGCCGCCATGTTGGAATTGCGCACGCATGCGCATTGTGTCAGGCGATGCGGGGGCCCTCAGAGAAGTCGCGCATGCGCAGAAGCAAGCGCGCAAACGCCAGCCTATCAGACAGAGGCTCTAGGAGGGAACTACAATTCCCATGAGCCTTAGCTGAGTCACATGACAGTAGATAGCCAATAGGGCTGAAGAGTTGCCTGCTAACAGGATAGGAATGTGAGTCACTGGGAGCACGTTGGCAGTCAGGACCAGGAAGAGCTAGGGGTAGGAGGTGAGTGCACGGGTCCATGACCCACTGCATTAGGCCAGCAGCCCCTAGGCCCCAGTTAGGCCCTGAGCCACCATATAGGTTGTTGTGCTTCAGGGACAGGCCCCAAGTTAGGGACTCTGCCCCTTCAGTATTGCACAGTGATAGTGAGGGACACAGCAGACGCTGTGCTTCCCGTGCTGAGGCTTGCGATCAGGCCTACTCCACTGAGGGAGCAGGACTGTACTCCGGGTGGACTGCCCTGACGGAGCACCGTCGTATTGGTACCGGACGTCGCCAGAAGGTCGTCGTCGGATCCTTTTTGAAGATCTTTGAACGCCCAGGTGCCGTCGCACTGGGCAGGTATTGTTACGCACGTGCACCACACGAGTACTCGCACATAGTGGCAGCGCTGACCACGTGACAAGGGGGGTTATGCTGTGGACACGGTGTGGGGGTACACGGTGGTGGGTGCGGGGTTACGTTATATTTTACCCCAGTGATAGTATTGAATGTGATATGTATAGAGTATAAGTTATGCGCGCATGTTTAGTAAAGCCAGTCCTGTTTTACACAAGTGTGTTTATCATGATTGTTTCCTGTGAGGGACTCCTCCCACTCTGTTGGGATCCCTCTCAGGTGGAGGCGCTGCACCATATTCGTAAGTGTGACACCCCAGGGCTCTCTGTGGCAGAGGCTCAGGCTCCTGTGAGCCGACAGGTGACACGAGCATTAGTAGTTACTGTATTTCTAGGACACACACACACACACACACACACACACACACACACACACACACACACACACACACACACACACACACACACACACACACACACACACACACACACACACACACACATACACACACACATCCATACATTTCAGGGACGGTAGCGGTGGGAAATCTTTGTTTTCCCCGTCTCCCCCGCTGTCGGCCAGATGCACGCTCACTGCTAGCGTGGTCCTATTATAGAAAGGCTGAGTAACCTCAGCCATCTATAACTGCCGTGTGCGCGCACGGCGCAGCAAGCGCTCCCTCTATAGAACAGCCCTTAGACAGGTCTGCACACCTGCCTTTCAACCATTATCAAACAGCATACAGTGCTCCCACTGCAGCAAGGGATTTTGGGAAATGACATGCAAATGAGCACACGTGTCACCTTTTGCCGGGAAAATCCATACACATGGAGCCCATTTAAGCAGATGCATTGGCGTTCACACAGCTTTTAAGCACAGCGTGGGACTAGCAAAGCCAGTCAAACCACTCACAAACATGTTTCAACCTTGATGGGTATCATCAGTGTGAGGTTGGTTTATATTTGCTTTGCAATATTTCCAGGCAGGGTAGGTTTACCATTACATTTTAAGTTATAGTAGGTGAAAAAGGCAACAACAACAAAATTTCACCGTTAGCATATAGCCAATAAAAAATATCACTTGTGAGCACATTCACATGTCTTAGACAGGTCTGCAACCCTGCCTTTCAACCATTATCGCCTAGCATACAGTGCTCCCACTGCAGCATGGGAATATATATATATATATATATATATATATATATATATATATATATATATAATAAAAAAATGAATAGATGATACCGTTCTGTGGCTAACGAAATGCTTTTATTTGTGCGAGCTTTCGAGATACACTGATCTCTTCTTCCGGCGATGGTACATTGAATAAAGCAAGCAAGGATAAACATAAAAACAGTGCATATACTGTAGGAATATATATACAGCCCAACTCCATTATAGCGCGGTCCTCGGGAGCCACCCGATCCGACCGCGCATTTACTGGGGTCGAGCTAATTTTAAAAAAAATGGCCGCCGGGTGCCCTTTCGGGGGGAGGGGGGAGGAGGGAGGAAGAGGTGGAGTGAGGCGCCGGCAGCCCTACACGTCCCCAAGCAGCCACCGTAACTCCCCTGCACTTGAATAAGCAGCCTCACTTCCCCCCCCCCAGCCCCGCTCCAATCCCCCCCAGCCCCGCTCTCATCCCCCCCTCCCACTAGCCCGCTCCGCTCACAGCTCCGATCACAGCCCCGCTCCTATCACAGCTCCGCTCTGATCACAGCCCTGCTCGCCCCGCTCCAATCACCCCCCCACCAGCCCACTCTAATCACCCCCTGCAAGCCCCGTTCCGATGCCAGCCCCGCTCCGATCCCCCTCCCCGCCAGCCCCGCTCCGATCTCAGGAGCCGACACCAAAGGTAGGGAGAGGTAGGGGGGGCTGTGTGTGTTGTGAGTGTGGTGTGTGCAGTGTGCTGTGTGCTTGGAGTGTGTGTTGTGAGTGTGTGCAGTGTGCTTGGAGTGTGTGTGTGCAGTGTGCTGTGAGTGTGTGCAGTGAGTGTGTGCAGTGTGCTGTGAGTGTATGCAGTGTGCTGTGAGTGCATGCAGTGTGCTGTGAGTGCATGCAGTGCGCTGTGAGTGTGTGCAGGGTGCTGGTGCTGTGAATGTGTGCAGTGGGCAGTGAGTGTATGCAGTATGCAGTGTGTGTGCTGTGAGTGTGTGCAGTGAGTGCTTGCAGTGTGCAGTGTGCAGTGTGCAGTGTGCAGTAAAAAATTATTTAAAATTTTTTTTATTATTTTTATTTTTATATTTGGGGTCCATGCTCAAACCACGTTATAAGCGATCTGCGTTATAGCGGATCGCGCTATAACGGGGTTGAGCTGTACAAAGGGGCCCCAGCACGCAAATAGATACAATAGACAATTGTCAATTTGAATAAGTCAATAAAGGTGTATTTGGCTAAATTTGTAGCAGCTGTACAATATACCCAAATGCAGGTTCTGGAGATCACATCTCGTGAAACAACAACTACAGGCCTCTATATCCTGTTGAACAAGGGAGATATAGGTCTCAATGGCATGATTATTGGTACGAGGATTAAAAGTACTCCGGTTCTTGCATTCTGTGGTGAGAGTGTGAAATAACATGTTCTCCTCATTGTCCATAGCCTGACCTACGCTCGCTGGAGGGTGTGAGGCAAAAAATCCTTTAATACGTAGTGATCTAAAAAAAACTTTGCAAGGTCTATATTCAGGTCTAGTGGATCAGTTTGGGCAATAGGAACACAGGATAGTCCCTTATTTAATACTCTATTCTGATCAGGGGAGAGGATGGTATCAGAAATATTTACCACATGTTCTGGGAGCGGGTCTGCATGCCACTCCTTGGCTGTCCTCTTGTGGTGGTGCTTCCTCCCTGCCCTCCTCCTCGGCCTCGTGTTCCCCTTGGTCTCCTTTGTTCTAAAGAAGGGGGGACCCTGCCTATGGAGGAGTCGGTCTCCATGGAGTCTGTGGCTTTCTGTGTTTGGTATGATCTTGTGGCTGAGGAAGGACCGTGAGGTCCGAAACGTCGCTTCTTTTTTCCTATGATTACCCCTGATGCTTGTGTTGCTTTATTAAATTTAAAATTTTGAACTGGTGAGTGCTGCAGATTTTTTGTGTTAGGAGCCTTTCTATTTCTGCTGCTGGATGGTGTTCCTGACCGCACCGCGAGCACCATGATCAGATAAGTTGATTTCCATTTTATTTCCCCTGTTGAGTGCCCTGAATATTTTTATATATATATATATATATATATATATATATATATATATATATATATATATAGTGCAGAATAAATTAGTTCTTCAGTATTCGGTGATACCTTTTTTAATTGGACTAACAATTTATGTCATAGGACAAGCTTTCGAGAGTTATCCTCTCTTCTTCAGGTAAAGCAATACTGATATACAAAGGGTTCAATGGCTAAAACAGTGTGGAGAGAGGGAAAAAAAAAACAACAGATATTTACTATAGATAAGGTGGGGTGTTAAGTGTTGATATCAAAAACGTAGAAGAGGAGTAGAGCACTGCCAGAAATATAAAAAAATCAAAAAAAGGGCCGGTTGCAAAATAGATTATTTATTAGGCATATAAGCCAAAAAAAGAACAAACACACTAACGTTTAAAAACTCTAACGCGTTTCCCGCCGTGGAGGCGCTTTATCAAAGAGTACTTAGGCTCTGTTCACGTCGGATTATATAATGGTCAGAGGTAAGTATACGCCCACAATTAAGTGAATGTTAATGGTATATGCAATCAGCTGATACCCCATGTAAGCAAAAGATCTCAATTTAGAAAGGCGCCCTAACCTCTGCACATGATACAAATCCGGTGGAGCTCAACAATATATCACAGTTGACATGTAAACAAATATAAAAACAGAAGACTAATGCCTATACAAAAACAAAACGATCTCCAAAAGAATCAAACATATCTATTGATGAAAATACTATATCTACTTAAAGAATGTGTATATATATGTATAAAAAATGTGTATAACAAATTATGAGTATAAAATAATAAATATTTTGCCTTATTTTAAAGAAAGCCAAGTATAAGTGTAATATGTTATCTAATTAGAGAAAAACGAAAATGTTAATGTATATGTGTAATAAATGTGCCAATAACAAAATAATAAAATATATATATATATAATGAAATACTATGTGTATAAATATGTAATATATGTATGTGAGATAATATGAAAAAAATCATAAATAATAAACATTAGTCTTAGAAGTATATAACAAAAAATGTGCAATAAAACCAAAAGATTAAAAAACCCTGATGTAACATATGATGTATTATATAATAGTCACCAATGTGTAGTGGTAATATACCAAAATAAACGATAAATGCTAATAATATTTAATCATAATGTAATAATTATTCAGATTGAAAAAATATATATAAAAAGTATATATATATATAAAAAGTATATGTAAATATATATATTAGTAGAAAAATGAATCCACCAAAAGTACAGTACAATAGAAGAAAAAAATGTGTGATGCTCTCAAGACAATTATGTAGTTTGAAAATTGTTATAATGAAATGGAAGACAACCTGTTGATATATATGTCCTATTGGATCAGGTAAACAGCTATCCCACAAGGCAATGAGGTAAGGATAGTTACCGGTTGATGATCCCTGGAAATGTGATTGAGGCAAAGCTGGAACGGACTCACTTGGGAAAGCAGATTCCACGATGAAAAGAAAGTCCTTGTAGATGTCCAGCACCTCCAGGTTGCATGTGCCTCCGTTGTGGAAATCTTCACAGACAGGGAGAGGGAAAAAAACGGAGCACTATCTCCAATGCTGTAAAAAACAGCCAATAAACCACAGGGTATGCGTTCCCAAAATAAAGCTATTTAATGGCTCAAGAATCAGTTACAAAACACACCAACGCGTTTCAGACCTTAGTGGTCCTTTATCAAGGTGAATACACAATTTCTAAAGAGAGTGTGATTTATACTTACCCCAAAGCCGCGCGGACCAGTCGCGAAGACTTCCGGGTGCGTCACGTGTCTCGGGTGCTAACCCCGCGACCTGCGACGTCATCCCGTCGGTTGCTGCAGTGGGGGTGCATAGCCGCATCAGGCGCGCGACGTCACTACGCATAGGCTCGTGTGGGGGGAGCAAGGCGTCTGTGTAACTGTCCACAAGAACTGCCAGTGCTCCTCCTCCCTCCGCCTAGATGTTACGGTGCGCGTGACGTCACCACGCCGCGCGCGTGACGTAAACACGTCACAATGCATCCCATTGCTAAGCAACTAGGTCCCCTCGGCTCTGGGGAGGCACAATACAATAGAAACAACTTTATTAACATAGACAATAACACTCTCCAATCTACAGTGAAAATAAAAACAAGAAAAGACAATAAAAAATGATTAAAACATAATGATAATTTAAAAAAAAAAAAAAAACAGCATATCATGAAGGCAATTGATCCATATATGATCAATCCATGACTGAGTGACAACCTTGGAGAAAATAATTTCAATTCGATCTTAATGAATTTGTGTAATGTTTGTAGTGTAGGTGTCAGAAACTTTTGTGGTTAATAGTATGTCTTGGCATAAGCAGCTTAACATTACCATAATATAAGTTCTGAACCTATGAGAGAATGAGACTGAATTAAGGATTGCAAACCAGTTACATAACGAATGATTATTTAAATACACATATAGAGATGAAATCTTTTACGGCTATATATTCTATATTGTATATGTAATTGCGATATCCATGGTTTGCAACTAGATGAACTTCATAATCTGTGCACGTGCTGCTAACAAATATTCAAACACACAATATGTTAGAAAGAGGGGTACATCTCCAGTGGGCAAACAGAACTTAAGTATCGAATAGAAGAGAACCTATATCCCAGTCTGAATTTAGACCATGCGGGATACGGGTTTGAAGGGTAAATATCCAGTAAAGCTCTCTTCTATTCAAAATACTTAATCTGTTGCCCCCTCTAATTGGGTTCGGCACATGCTCAATGCCCATGAAGGACATGTTGCTAGAATCGCCCATGCTACAATTACTAAAATGTAGGGATACAGGATGGTTAATATCTTTTTTTATAATCAACCTTAAGTGTTCAAGGATGCGAACCTTGAGATTTCTTATAGTCCTTCCTATATATTGTTTGCCGCACCCGCAGCTTAACAAATACACTACATAAGTGGTATCGCAATTAATGAATGAATTTATATGATATCTTTTACCTGTTTGTTTAGAACAAAAATCTGTCTTGCTATTCATATGTTTACATATCTTACATTTAGAGCAAACATAACTGCCCTTAGGTAATTTAACCGTTGGATTCTTGGTGGATTCAAATAGGCTTCTAGAGACATGGTTGGCAATAGTTTTGGCCTTCCTGAAGACTATTCGTGGTCCTTCCTCGTAGATGGATTGTAACATTGGATCTGCTGCTAAGACCCCCCAATGTTTCTTAACTATAGCTTTGATATTATTGGCTTGGTTATTGTGTTGTAGTACAAGAAACGGGGAGTTTGGATATATTTTTGATTTCTTGGGGACCCTGTCCAATAAATTGGACCTTTCCATGTTAACAACCTCTATAAAGGCTTTGTCTAAATCCTTTAACTGGTAGCCCCTGGCTTCAAACCTCTGCATCAGATCCTGGGATTGTTTGATAAAATCATCGTGATTGGTACAAATTCTTCTCAGTCTAATGAGTTGACTTTTTGGTATGCTTTTGATCAACGATTTTGGGTGGCAGCTGTCAGCACGCAAAAATGTGTTACGTGAATTTAATTTGCGATAAACCGTAGTGATAATATTTTTGTGCATATCAACAGAAAGTAATAAATCTAAAAAGTGAATGTGATAAAGATTGTGATTGGAGGTGAAATTTAAATTAAATTCATTTTTGTTGAGATAATCAATGAATAAAGTGAGAGAGTGCTCATCCCCATTCCAAATGAAAATCAGGTCATCAATATAACGCCTGTAAAAAGTGATAAAGTGTCTAAAGGGATTTCTATCTCCAAACACATGGATCGCCTCCCACCAACCTAAAAATAGATTCGCGTAGGAGGGGGCAAAACTTGTACCCATAGCGGTACCACGTGTTTGGAGATAGAAATCCCCATCAAACATAAAATAATTATGAGTGAGTAAAAATTGAATAGCATTAAGAATAAATGTGCTCTGTGCTGGTGAAAGATCTGATTGCTGTAAATAAAACCTGACAGCTGCCAACCCATGATCGTGTGCTATAACTGTGTAAAGGGACGTAATGTCCAAACTTACCCAGATGAAATTTGTTTCCCATCTGATGGAGTTGAGTTGAACCATGAGGTCCCCACTGTCTTTAATGTATGACGGTAACTGTTGCACGATTACCTGCAAAAAATGATTAACATATTTAGAAACACCATCTCCCAAAGATCCAATACTGGAGACAATTGGCCTCCCAGGAGGGGAGACCAATGTCTTGTGGATCTTTGGGAGATGGTGAAAGATGGGGATGATAGGATACGGACGGAATAAGAATTCCAACTCGTTGGCATCGAGGGCGCCGAGAATGGAACCTTCATCGAGGAGGTTCCTAAGTTCTTTAATGAACATTGTTGTAGGATCTCCTCGTAGCTGAATATAGGAGGTATTATCATTTAATTGGCGAAGTGCCTCTGTCCTATAATCTGACTTATTTAATACAACAATTGCCCCTCCTTTATCTGCCCCCTTGATGACCAAGGAGTTGTTAGCCCTCAGTGCCTTAATAGCCAATCTTTCACCCTGGGAGAGATTGTCTAACTGGTGATAGAGTGGCATGATTGAAAAAGAATAACCCTTGGCTAAAAGAGTTAAGTCACGTTCAATGAGTTGCTCAAATGTATTTAGGCAATTGCCCTTCATATGTAGAGGATAAAACACAGATTTTTTCTTTAACCCTGAAGGCCGTCTACCTAAAAAGGTGGATGGATCATCAGAGTCATCCATATTTTCAACAATTAGTTCTTTCATATCCTGTACACAACAGTTCTCATAGAAACTTAAAGACTTATTCTTAGCAAAAAAAAAAAAAATAAAAAAAAAATATATCCAAACTCCCCGTTTCTTGTACTACAACACAATAACCAAGCCAATAATATCAAAGCTATAGTTAAGAAACATTGGGGGGTCTTAGCAGCAGATCCAATGTTACAATCCATCTACGAGGAAGGACCACGAATAGTCTTCAGGAAGGCCAAAACTATTGCCAACCATGTCTCTAGAAGCCTATTTGAATCCACCAAGAATCCAACGGTTAAATTACCTAAGGGCAGTTATGTTTGCTCTAAATGTAAGATATGTAAACATATGAATAGCAAGACAGATTTTTGTTCTAAACAAACAGGTAAAAGATATCATATAAATTCATTCATTAATTGCGATACCACTTATGTAGTGTATTTGTTAAGCTGCGGGTGCGGCAAACAATATATAGGAAGGACTATAAGAAATCTCAAGGTTCGCATCCTTGAACACTTAAGGTTGATTATAAAAAAAGATATTAACCATCCTGTATCCCTACATTTTAGTAATTGTAGCATGGGCGATTCTAGCAACATGTCCTTCATGGGCATTGAGCATGTGCCGAACCCAATTAGAGGGGGCAACAGATTAAGTATTTTGAATAGAAGAGAGCTTTACTGGATATTTACCCTTCAAACCCGTATCCCGCATGGTCTAAATTCAGACTGGGATATAGGTTCTCTTCTATTCGATACTTAAGTTCTGTTTGCCCACTGGAGATGTACCCCTCTTTCTAACATATTGTGTGTTTGAATATTTGTTAGCAGCACGTGCACAGATTATGAAGTTCATCTAGTTGCAAACCATGGATATCGCAATTACATATACAATATAGAATATATAGCCGTAAAAGATTTCATCTCTATATGTGTATTTAAATAATCATTCGTTATGTAACTGGTTTGCAATCCTTAATTCAGTCTCATTCTCTCATAGGTTCAGAACTTATATTATGGTAATGTTAAGCTGCTTATGCCAAGACATACTATTAACCACAAAAGTTTCTGACACCTACACTACAAACATTACACAAATTCATTAAGATCGAATTGAAATTATTTTCTCCAAGGTTGTCACTCAGTCATGGATTGATCATATATGGATCAATTGCCTTCATGATATGCTGTTTTTTTTTTTTTTAAATTATCATTATGTTTTAATCATTTTTTATTGTCTTTTCTTGTTTTTATTTTCACTGTAGATTGGAGAGTGTTATTGTCTATGTTAATAAAGTTGTTTCTATTGTATTGTGCCTCCCCAGAGCCGAGGGGACCTAGTTGCTTAGCAATGGGATGCATTGTGACGTGTTTACGTCACGCGCGCGGCGTGGTGACGTCACGCGCACCGTAACATCTAGGCGGAGGGAGGAGGAGCACTGGCAGTTCTTGTGGACAGTTACACAGACGCCTTGCTCCCCCCACACGAGCCTATGCGTAGTGACGTCGCGCGCCTGATGCGGCTATGCACCCCCACTGCAGCAACCGACGGGATGACGTCGCAGGTCGCGGGGTTAGCACCCGAGACACGTGACGCACCCAGAAGTCTTCGCGACTGGTCCGCGCGGCTTTGGGGTAAGTATAAATCACACTCTCTTTAGAAATTGTGTATTCACCTTGATAAAGGACCACTAAGGTCTGAAACGCGTTGGTGTGTTTTGTAACTGATTCTTGAGCCATTAAATAGCTTTATTTTGGGAACGCATACCCTGTGGTTTATTGGCTGTTTTTTACAGCATTGGAGATAGTGCTCCGTTTTTTTCCCTCTCCCTGTCTGAAAAGTACAGTACATAAAGAACTGATATCATGATATGATGACATATCTTTAAGTATAAATCAGAGACAATAAATGGTAAAGGATATGTAGATATAAACAGCCATATAGGCAAAATATACAATTATAATTATATTCAAATGAAAACATAATAAAACATTTAAATGAGAACATAAACATAGAACAAATCTTCAAACAGATACATTAAAGATATATATAAACTAAATACATGTATAAAAAAAATAATGAATTTGAATAACAAAGAAAACAAAAACTATTATATATGCATAATATTATAAAAAATGCTTCAATTCCCAGTCAACGTTGATGCCTGAGGGTTGCATAGTGTCTAAACTATACATCCAGAACATTTCTTTCCTGTTCAACATGCCCAACCTATCTCCTCCCCTAGTTGGGGCATGTATATGGTCTATCCCTGAGAACGTGAAGTTTTTAATAGTCCCCTGTGGGCAATTGGAAAAATGTCTAGAGACCGGATGTAATTGGTCTTTTTTATTTATCGCACGGACATGTTCCATAATTCTGTTCTTGAGGGGTCTTATGATGCGACCCACATAACCCTTCTCACACCCACATCTTAGAAATTGATATTTAGGAAGGCTAAATCGCTGGGTACATTCCTCTCCCCTAGTTTGTTTGACTCAAAAACAAATTTCAATAGGATAAAAAATATACCAAAGGGTTTTTACCCATGTGGACACTGTGGGATTTGTAAGTTTGCTAAAAAAAGAAAAAAACTTAATTGTATAAACCTCAAAAGAGAGCAAACTATACACACCTTCATCAATTGTAATTCTAGTTACACTGTATATCTTCTAAGATGTGGGTGTGAGAAGGGTTATGTGGGTCGCACCATAAGACCCCTCAAGAACAGAATTATGGAACATGTCCGTGCGATAAATAAAAAAGACCAATTACATCCGGTCTCTAGACATTTTTCCAATTGCCCACAGGGGACTATTAAAAACTTCACGTTCTCAGGGATAGACCATATACATGCCCCAACTAGGGGAGGAGATAGGTTGGGCATGTTGAACAGGAAAGAAATGTTCTAGATGTATAGTTTAGACACTATGCAACCCTCAGGCATCAACGTTGACTGGGAATTGAAGCATTTTTTTATAATATTATGCATATATAATAGTTTTTGTTTTCTTTGTTATTCAAATTCATTATTTTTTTTATACATGTATTTAGTTTATATATATCTTTAATGTATCTGTTTGAAGATTTGTTCTATGTTTATGTTCTCATTTAAATGTTTTATTATTATGTTTTTATTTGAATATAATTATAATTGTATATTTTGCCTATATGGCTGTTTATATCTACATATCCTTTACCATTTATTGTCTCTGATTTATACTTAAAGATATGTCATCATATCATGATATCAGTTCTTTATGTACTGTACTTTTGGTGGATTAGTTTTTCTACTAATATATATATTTACATATACTTTTTATATATATATATACTTTTTATATATATTTTTTCAATCTGAATAATTATTACTTAATGATTAAATATTATTAGCATTTATCGTTTATTTTGGTATATTACCACTACACATTGGTGACTATTATATAATACATCATGGGGCCTATGCAGAGAGCAGCGCTATTTCGAAATTCGCCATTTTTTGGAGAAAATCGTGCAGAAAACAGCAGAAAATGGAGATTTCCGAAAAACGCGCCAATTTTTCTTTTCTATTTGTAAAACTCGCCTCGCGGCTGGCGAGAACCTCAATCTCGCCAGTTTTAAAAATATCCTAATGCAGAGAGCCGCTAAAATGGCGCGATTGTCTCCTTTTTGCCTCGCCAGAAAAAATTGGCAAGAAGCGGCCGCTCGCGGCCATTACAAAGGGAAAAAAAAGGCGCGAATTTGTGTTTTCACGTTTCTGAAGCGCGCATCTCGCCAATTTAAACTCGCCACACGCATCCATGTTAAACATAGCAGAATTCGCACTTTTCTGCATATGGAGAATAAAACTCTCCAAAAAAGCTACTTTTTAATAAATTCGCCATTTTTCAAATTCGCTGCTCTCTGCATAGGCCCCCATATGTTACATCAGGGTTTTTTAATCTTTTGGTTTTATTGCACATTTTTTGTTATATACTTCTAAGACTAATGTTTATTATTTATGATTTTTTTCATATTATCTCACATACATATATTACATATTTATACACATAGTATTTCATTATATATATATATATTTTTTATTATTTTGTTATTGGCACATTTATTACACATATACATTAACATTTTCGTTTTTCTCTAATTAGATAACATATTACACTTATACTTGGCTTTCTTTAAAATAAGGCAAAATATTTATTATTTTATACTCATAATTTGTTATACACATTTTTTATACATATATATACACATTCTTTTAGTAAATATAGTATTTTCATCAATAGATATGTTTGATTCTTTTGGATATCGTTTTGTTTTTGTATAGGCATTAGTCTTCTGTTTTTATATTTGTTTACATGTCAACTGTGATATATTGTTGAGCTCCACCGGATTTGTATCATGTGCAGAGGTTAGGGCGCCTTTCTAAATTGAGATCTTTTGCTTACATGGGGTATCAGCTGATTGCATATACCATTAACATTCACTTAATTGTGGGCGTATACTTACCTCTGACCATTATATAATCCGACGTGAACAGAGCCTAAGTACTCTTTGATAAAGCGCCTCCACGGCGGGAAACGCGTCAGAGTTTTTAAACGTTAGTGTGTTTGTTCTTTTTTTGGCTTATATGCCTAATAAATAATCTATTTTGCAACCGGCCCTTTTTTTGATTTTTTATATTTCTGGCAGTGCTCTACTCCTCTTCTACGTTTTTGATTTCTTACCCTAGTATTGCAGCACGCCACGGCATTCTTATTGCGGATCAGCTGTGAACACCAAGAGGATTTCCTCTCTCCTAGCTGCGGAGAGTCTGGGGATTAGCCAGTGTGTAGCCGATAACCGTTCCCCTCACCTGCACCGGGAAGTAACTCCACTGACGGACATCTGACGGAGGAGTGGATAGTCCTGTCTTCTCTACCATCAGCCATCACCTACCCCTCCGACAGCTACGGCCCGGTACTCCGGAGGACATCCATCTGGCACCCGGCAAGACGGCGGGAGACTCTGCTTGCAGGTCTCCATTTCCATCTGCCAGTCCCCACATACCGGGTTGCCGCACGTACGGCTGAGGAGGTTTTTACCCCATCATACATCTTCGGGGGGGGTGTGTTCGATCGGCGCGGTGAGATCTTTCCTACGGCTTCATACAGGTGAGGTGGGGGTATTCAGGCACACACACACCATCGGCATACCCACCAGACACTCGGATACAACGCTTTATTCTTCTATGTTTTATGCCGTTTTTCTAAATATACTGATATATATTTTTTGAATTATTTATGGACTTCCTTGCATAGTTAGAGCATCACCAGAGGGTTCTCTCCCTAATTTTTTCACTCATTAAGTGTTGATATGCATAGCAATCCGGTCTTTCAGCATCCTGGAGGTTTTACCCACATAGCATAATCCACATTATCATCTGATGATGTACACACGTATCTAGATTCACAATTTAAAAAATAGTTAATTTTGATGGGGGTACCTCTATGTGGATGAGCAAAAGATTTCCCCAAGAGGAGATACTGGCAATTAATGCAACCCTTACATTTTTGTACGCCGTGTACTTTTGTCAACCAAGTTGTAGGTGACATATATGTTTCCACAGGATGCAATAAGGACAGTGAATCTCCCAAACTTGGTCCTCTCTTATAACAGAAAAGGGGTGGTGCTGAAAAATATTTCCCAATTTTTCTGTCATTGGCTAAGATGCCAATTACTTCTGATACTGTTCTGTATCAATCTCGACGATGTACTGTAAGTAGAGACCACATTAAATCGATCCAGCTCCTGTTGTCTAATAGACGGCGTCAGAAGTTCTTCCCGGGTTGGAATTTTTGCCTTCTTAAGGGCCTGTTGAGAATCGGTCTGCCATCTCTATTAGTGCAGTGTCCACCTCCAATGGATTACTTGTGATGCGTCTTGCCCTCAGCATTTGGGAATATGGAAGACCTTTCTTCAAAATTGACGGGTGGTGGCTACCTGCATCCAGTAAGGTGTTCCTGTCCGTCGGTTTATTAAAAACACGTGTGCCAGGGGGCGTGGCTAAGAGGCGGAGCGTGCTGGTCGCAGTCTGCTCTGCTCCTCAGTAATCCACAAACAAACCAGGGAAAGACCCTCGAGATCGGGGGGAAAAGCACCCCAAAACACTTCCCAAAGACTGGTACAACCTATAGTACCTTTGGGCTCCCTCGATTGAAGCCGGATCTGGCTCCGTGACCGCTAGATCGTTCGCGGGTCCCCCCTCTGCCTCCAAGAAAAATCCAAGATGGCCGCCGGGACCAGGAGGCGGCACTAGTATCTGCCGATACAAACTCCCAAACAGAAGGATGTAAGGGGGATCCCGTGCTATACTGCACCGGAGGTGCGCTGCGGTAGGCGAGGGGGTCGTTGCTCCTCTCAAATCATCCCGGCATGCCCATGCTCTGCCGGGGCCGGATGCCGGCAGCCATCTTGGTCCACCCAGCCTGCATAAACAGTGCTGAGGGGCGGCCGGCGGCAATCTCGGTCCAGTCACAGCACACAAACTGCATTTGATTAAAGAAAAGTCAGACAAACTGAAAGCAAAAGAGCTAGAAGAAAGTGTCAATAAAATCACTCACCCTCCCCTACAACTTACCCTTATTGTGAGCACCAATATCTTTTATAAACTTCCCACTGGGCCTAGTACAGTCTATAAAATCTGCCCATATAAGAGGGGGTTGATCAAAGTGTCAAGGAACAAAGGCTCAACTAAATCAAGCAAAGATCTGCTAACAATCTTTCCTCCAAGTAAACCCTACTCTGAGCCCTGCTACCCCCTTTAAATTGCCCACTGGGCCCAGTGCAGGCTTAGCCCAGATGAGAAAGAAGGGACCAAATTATCAAGGAATAAAGGCTCAACCCAAAATCAAATAAAGAAATGTAAACAATGTGTGTGTGATCGGGACATTTTAAGAATGAGGGGGCTCATCTCAATTTAACATCCTTCTGTTTATACCACTCCAACAAACCCTGCTCTACTTTTAGCAAAAATTGACTGACTAACAACAAATATGCTGCCCTCTAAACAACAAAAAAAAACAGCGGTCCAACGCGAGGCATCCCTCTTCTTCAAAAAACAAAGCTCCAAAGACCAAGAAGCATCTACCGCAGGCGGAGACGCAGATTCAGAACCAGATTCTGGAGAAGAGACGGACGCTCCACTTACCCGCAAAAAAAATATGGTGTTTGTTCAAGAAATAAAAAGCTCTTTCCACTCTGAGATGCAGAGTTTCCGCCGCAGCATCAGGGAGGAGATTGCCTCCATAGGAGACCACATCGTGGACCTGGAGGAGAAGGTGGATAACACCGCCCATGCACAAGAGACCCAAGCGCAAGAAATTGAAGAATTAAAAACTCAAGTTAAAACAATTTTTGAAAAACTGGAAGATACGGAGAACCGGTCAAGACGCAATAACCTGTGGATCAGAGGTATCCCGGAAGAAGTGGACAACACCCAATTGGACGCATACCTCACTTGGCTTTTCATGTCCCTGTTACCCGAAACATCGGATGAAAAACTTCAGATGGACAGAGCACATAGGCTTCCTAGACCGAAAGGCCTAGACCCAGCAAAGCCACGAGACGTGATCACACGCCTACACTACTTCCGTATTAAAGAGGAAATATTGAGAGCCGCTAGAACCACCCCAAAGATAGAGCAGATAGACCACTCCTCATCTTTCTGGACTTGGCTGAAATCACGCTGAATAAGCGGAGAATGTTTGCGCAGATCACCAACTCTCTGCGGAACAATAAAATCCGCTATCGCTGGGGTTTCCCGTGCAAAATATTGTTCACTTACCAAGAGACGATGTACATTCTACTCTCACCAGAAGAAGGTGAGGAAAAACTACGATCATTGGGCCTACTCGAACCAGAGGATCCGGAGGCCTCTCAAAGGCCTCGTCATTCACCTATGACACAACGCCAGGCATGGGTGAAAACACCAACCTCTAGGCAAACAAAGACCCAACCCACTTGAAGAACTAGAGCTGGACACTTACTTAACACCCATTTAAGATGGCAGATAAGCCAAAACAAGGTCTGGACTTAAGGTACTAATCGAGGCATGGCCCACTCCAGTAACCCACCTAAAAACTAGCCAACGGTTGCGGTACCTGGAACACATCGACCAACTCGATCAAGCCACAACGACCACGACAACCTGCACATCAAGAAGTTACCGAGTTTTTAGTTTCTACGTTTCTAGAACGTACAAGTCCCAAAATCTAGGTTATTTCCTTGTTCATTGTGAAACTGTTCTCCCAAGTTACCCACAAGTTTGAGACATTCAAAGTTTGATAATCAGTTTGAACTAACCCGAACACTTAAAGGGACTGATTTACAATGTTTGTTTGGAACTGTTTTCTAGATAAAAGTGTACTTGTAATATAAGTCTATATGTTGTCTATAATAGAATTAGGCTCCCAAAGTTCAGCTACTAATTCTTTATTACAGGCTAAAATTTTAAAGGTTACGTTTTAGGTAACTTTTTCCATATTATTTATCCCTCTCCCCCTTTAGACTACGAATGCAGAGTCTGCTAAACTATAGCTGCCAGCCAACCCTACTTAATGCTTCTAAAATTGAGAAAGGATATGTTGATGTAAACAGTTATAACGTTCAATGCCCCCCATTCTTGCTTTTATTTCCCTGATGTGTAAGATCTAAACAAAGGAGCACTGCGGCGTCGAGCCGCTGGGCCACCACCCGCCCCCGTCATGTTCATTTAACCTGTGAGTGTGAGAGACTCGCACCATGGGTCCCACTATGGCTGGTCTCCCCAAACAATGTTTGGATGCCGGGGTCCTCGGTTTACCCCTCCCCTCCCTCTCTATCCCTCCCCTCCTTCTCTATCCCTCCCCTCCTCCAAGTTTTGCAAGCATTTGCCACTACTATGTAATAACATGTATATCTCTCGTTGTATATGTTCTCATACCAGATCGTTTCCGAAGACGGATGTACCGACTCTTCAACTATATGTAAGTTATCACTCTGTTCATTTGTATTATAGAAACTTGAACCACCACCATGCCGATTAATATAATATCCCAAAACACCAAGGGCTTAAACACCCCCCGAAAGAGACGTATTGCCCTTTCGGAAGCCAAAAGACTGGCAGGAGATATAATTTTGCTACAAGAAACTCATTTGAAAAAGGAGGATCAGTCACTGCTGTTCAGCAATGACTACCCCCTAGTCTACCACTCATCAGCTCCCACGAAAAAAAATGGCGTAGCTACACTTTTCCATAAAAATTTAAACTTCAAAATAGATAAAATTAAAACTGATCTCGCTGGGAGAATTCAAATTATCACAGGGTCACTGGACTCCACTGATATAACAATATTCAACACTTATGCCCCTAATGAAAATCAAGAATCCTTTTTCCAGGAACTAACAAATTTAATTCTCTCTGTCCAGAAAGGCCTTTTAATTTTAGCAGGAGATCTAAATGTAATTATGGACCCAAATTTAGATAAATCTCCCAGTCCCGCCCCGCCACAAAAAATAGTTCCCTCTACTCGGGGACTTTTATCTATGACCAAGGATCTATTGTTGGTAGACTCCTGGAGATTAGTTACTAGCAATGTAAAGGATTTCTCCTTTTTCTCTCACCCCCATAATAGCTATTCTCGAATTGACTATATCCTAATAGACCAACAAATTAGCGATAATATTTCCTCAGCAGTAATTGCCCCCTCTGCTTGGTCAGACCACTCTACGCTTATAACCAAATTGGCTGGCCTCACTTCCAAAAATAAATCAAGGTCGTGGTCCTTGAATGAATCCCTACTACTGAACCCACAAAATCTCCAACTAATAGAAAAAGAACTGGCCCAATACTTTGAATTAAACAATACCCCAGAGGTTTCCTCTTTTACCGTTTGGGAGGCCCACAAATCAGTGATAAAAGGCAAACTGATTGCCCTGGCTTCTCAGAAAAAAAAAAGAAAAAACAAAACAAATTGAAACACTAACACAAAAACTATCAGAACTAGAATTTATTCACAAATCAAATCCATCTCGGAAAAATTACAGGCAGATAATCTCAGTGAGGGGAGAACTAAACCTTTTGTTGGTGTCAAACGCAGAAAGAGCTATAAGATGGAGCCAACAGAAATACTATGAAAAAAGTAATAAAGCAGATAGAATGCTGGCACGCAACTAAAGCAAAAACAAGCTAAAGCTAAAATCCATAACATCCACACTAAAAATGGTTCAGTATCCCACAATCCCAAAATTATAAGCGACGCATTTAAGGACTATTACACATCCCTATACAACTTACCAGGCCCAATGGGAGACTCGGCTAAAAACAAAAGAGCAATAAAGATCCGAAATTATCTTAGCAGAATGCCGACTCCCCACTCTAGATCCGAACGATATTATAAACCTCGAAAAAACTATAGAGCCCCTGGAAATTATGGAAGCCATAAAATCCCTGAAAATTGGGAAGGCCCCTGGTCCGGATGGATTTTCTAATTTTTATTACAAGAAATATTCCACAATGCTCCTCCCATTTCTTACCAAAGTATTTAATGAGATGCTACTAGGCCTTCCCCCTCCTAGGGATATGCTTCGCGCTACAATAGTGGTAATACCAAAAGAGGGGAAAGATCCTCTGCTGTGCTCTGGCTACAGACCTATTTCATTGTTAAATACTGATCTAAAACTTTATGCAAAGATCTTAGCCAACAGATTCAATAATATCCTCCCTAAACTGGTTCATCCGGACCAGGTGGGGTTCGTCCTGGGCAGACAAGCCCTTGACAACACTAGGAGGTCAGTGAATCTAATACACGTAGCACAAAACACAAAGTGCCCATCTCTATTACTCTCTTTAGACGCAGAAAAAGCGTTCGATCGATTAGACTGGCAGTTTATGTCAGCCACGCTTTCGCAGATGGGATTCACAGCCAAAATACTAAATAGCATAAACACACTATACTCCACTCCAAAGGCCACGGTGAGGACTAACAACTCCTTATCTGATCCCTTTTCAATATCAAATGGAACTAGACAGGGTTGTCCGCTCTCACCTCTGTTGTTTGCCTTAGCCATAGAACCATTAGCATACCGGATAAGGATGAACCCCAATATTGCGGGTATTCCTGTTGGCCAGGAAGAATTCAAAATAGCTCTTTTTGCAGGTGATATACTATTGACGCTCTCAAAGCCTCTCACATCCCTCCCTAACCTTTTTCATGATCTATCAGAATTCGGCTCCCTTTCAGGTTATAAAATTAATCATTCCAAATCCATGGCCCTTAGCTTAAATCTCCCTAAAGAATTAGTAAAATTACTCCAACTAAATTTCGACTTTAAATGGAATTCGAACCATATTAAATATCTAGGGGTCCAATTAACAAAAGATTACTCGACTTTATACAACGCAAATTTTAAACCCTTTTTCGACCAGATAGCTAAGGATTTAACCACTTGGAATCCATATATAATATCCTGATTTGGGAGAATAACCACCATTAAAATGAATATTCTACCTAGACTCCTCTATCTCTTCCAAACTCTCCTGGTTAAAATCTGTCAGAAAGACCTAAATAATATACAGAAGAAAATTTTGAAGTTTTTCTGGCAAAATAGGCGACCCAGAGTTCGTAAAGATATTCTTTATAAATCCAAATCAGAAGGAGGCTGTTACGCCGGTGCTGCCCGCAGACCAGACCCGTCCCTTGAGCTGAAGGGGGAAGTGGTAATACACGCACCCGCAGCAAAGGGAGCGTGTCCGGAGTGTGGTATGAAGCGTTGCCAGACCAGGTGTAGTAAGGTAATACTAGTAGTAATACTTGCCGGTACCGGTTGTAGAGATAGAGTGAAGGATGCCTTACCGAAGTCAGGGAGTGGAGAGTAGAGATAGGTCGTAGTCCAAGCCGTGTTCAAGGGGTTACCAGAGTGAGCGTTATCCAAGGAGTGCCGAGATCGAGAGCCAGAGGGGGTAGTCGTACAAGCCGCGTCAGAACCTGTGAAAACACTGAGAGAATCCCGAAGTACTTCCATACAGAGACTATGTCGAGCAAAGACTGAGAGCAGAGAGGTCCAATTAGGAACGGAGGTGGGACAGGAAGAGCTACAGGGAGACACTGCAGATTGGTGCAGGCATAACAGGCCAGGTGGGTCTCCCGAACTTACAAAACTACTATAGATCTGCACAGCTAGGGCAACTCATTAGCTGGCATTCAAACCCTACCAAAAGGAGGTGGGTCGAGATAGAGGACCTGATTTGTTCCCCATGTAAAATAAAAAGGCTTCTCTGGCTCAACAAAAAGTCTAGACCACCTGAGATCTACAAGAACCAGGTGATATCCTTTACCTGTAATCTCTGGGATTCCCTCAAAACCAAATTCCAACTAGCCGATTCCCCTTCCCTTATGCAACCACTTTTCTCGGACCCCTCCCTTCCTTTTTACACAGGAAACCCGCACTCCCATACCTGGATTCAAAAAGGACTCACAAGAGTCAAGGATATCCTCACTCAAGGGAAAGTCCCCCCCATTTGCTTCACTACAAACAAACCATGATATCCCCTTCTCTGAATTCTTCAGATTTCTTCAGGTTAGGCACTATATCCAATCAATTTACAAGCCAAGTCAACCCCATACTTTAACTCTGTATGAGGACTGGTGTCTACACCAGCCCCACACAAAGGGCATTATCTCCAGAATTTATCACAGTTTACCCCCGATAACTATATGGTATCCTGGGAAAAGGATCTTAACGTCTGTATAGATCTCGATACCTGGACAGACATCTGGGAAGCTGCTTCCAAAAATTCATTTTGCGTTGTAATTAATGAGAATATTTACAAGTTAATATTCAGATGGTATATGACTCCTGCCAGGTTGCACTCTTTTCTTCCAGGCGTTTCCCCTCTGTGCTGGCGTGGTTGTGCTGAAGAGGGGAATATACTGCACATATTCTGGTCATGCCCCAAAATCCAACAAACATGGATGGAAATGTTCACCTTAATACACAAGATACTAGAAATCTCTGTCCCACACGACCCAGTATATATGTTACTAGGAAAACCAATGGCTAATATCTCCAAAAAAAAAGCTAGAGTAATATCCTAAATTTTAAACGCTACACGGTGTACAATCGCCAAAAATTGGAAACAACCGGCCCCCCCATCCTTAAATCAAATAAACAACAACATTTGGCATACAGTCTATATGGAAAAACTCTCAGCCTATCTGAACGGCTTTACCTCACAATTCTCTGATATTTGGGCTCCTTGGTTCCGCCATGCAGGTATAGCCCCATATATAGACTAGAATACTTTGAACAGTGATACATGTGGTATTTAAATTGTTGAATACAGTGCGATATTGGTACAAATGCTATCCCTTCCCCCCCCCTCCCCGATCTCCCTCTTCTCTATTGTTCCACAACCAGTTTATTTGTATTACTGTATCCCCCTATTCTTTTGTGTAGTATGTTGTGTTTATCTTATTTTGTATGTTTGAAAATGCTCAATAAAAAATTTAAGTAACAAAAAAAAAAAAAAAACACGTGTGCCAAGTTTGCCATTATTAAGAAAAACGACAGTGTCCAAGAATGTGATTTGTATAGGGCTATGGCATTCCATGAACCTAATGGTAGACGGTATCTCCTTAATATGGGCTACAAACTCTAGTAAATTTTTCTCAGATCCCTCCCAAAGCATGAATATTTCATCAATGTATCTCTTATAGTGTATAATACATGAGGAGTGTGGTGCATCAGTGAGAAGGTGAGTTTTTTCATAAGCATCCATAAAGAGATTTGCGTACGATGGGGCCATATTTGACCCCATCGCCGTCCCCATTAGTTGTAGATAGTATGACCTCTCAAACTTAAAGAAGTTTTTGTGTAGAATCAATTCTATTAAGACCACAAGAAATTCTGCAGGTGGTCCAAGCGGAATGGGATGTGTTCCAAGTAAATCCCTGATAACATCAACTCCATCCTGGTGGGGAATATTTGTGTATAAACTCGAGACGTCTAGAGTGACCAATAGAATGCCTGTCAGATCATGTTTGATCTCTGCCTGTTGGTTGATGAAGCTGGTGGTATCCTGCGTATATGATGTCATCTCATGTACTAATGGCTGCAGTAAATAATCCACATATTGTGAGAGAGGGTGGCATAGGGATCCCCATGCTGAAATTATAGGTCTCCCAGGCGGTGAAGTCAAGGACTTGTGTGTCTTCGGTAATGAGTACATAACAGGTATTTTCGGAAAATCCTGTGTGAGAAATTTTGCAGTTTCTTCTGAAATCCAAACATTATTGGTACCCATCCTAATGATTGAATCTATTTAATTTTTATAGATGTTAGTGGGGTCTGAAGGCAATTTCTTATAATGTCTTGTGTTGTTCAGGTGCATTCAAATTTAATCTCTATAGTTTTTGTAAGACATCACTACTATACCATCCCCCTTGTCAGCGGCTTTTATGATGATGTCTTTATTTGATTTGAGTGATCTTAAAGCATTCTTTTCTTCTCTAGACAAGTTGTAAAAGCTAGTCTTATGACTTTTGACCGCTTGTCTAGTCTCTTTCTCAGCAAACCCATAAAAGTTGTGATGTTTATGATTAACCACATGTGGGTCAAAGTTACTACAGTACTAGGTTTGAATTTATTAATTTTCCAACTCCAAAGGTTGATACGTGGATTCCAGCCTTGCATCAGTTTGACTAAAGAAATCCTTAAGCCTCAAGCGACGATTTAACTTATATATCCACCTCCCAACTGAAGGACTCCTGTATATAAGTGGGAACGTATGAAAGGCCTTTATTAAGTACTGATGTTTCTGCTGGGGTCAGTGTATATGAGGAAATATTGTGTATCACTGTTTCTGACCCTTCGCCACTGTAGTCGCTGTCTTTGACTTGCTCGAGCGTGGCAGGAATCTTTGGTTTCCGCCACCCCCTCCTGGTCTGTCTCCAATGTGTGAGTCGGGTATCAGGGGGTTTTGATGACTGACACTGGCGGGCCCTAACAAAGTGCTAGTGGTGGCGGTATTATCTTGCGAATCTGATGTGTCGCTAGTATTATATCTAGCCCCACCTGCTGCTGCTTTCCTAGAACGTGAGACTTTCCTCCTCTGTCTAGATTCACCGGTGTCATTAATACCCAAGAACCATTTATAGACCTTATTCTCTTTGTAGAATAGTTTAACTTGTTGCAACTTATCCCTCTTGTACTTAATGAGACCTTCACGGTAATTATCCGTAATAGTTTGAATTTTATCCAACCAATTAGTGGTTGTATCTGCAGCCATGATATCCCCACTTCTGTCTTCAATGTCTTTCATATACTTTTTAATTTTAGTCAGTTCTTTAGTGGATTGTTCTATAACCAAAATTGTTAAGTCGAATGAGCATTTGTTTAAAATAGCCACCCATTTTCTACAAAAATCCGGGCCGCTCCGGCCAATAGTTGGTTGGTTTTTGATGCAGAAGCCATGGGGTAACAGTTTTTCTTTATGGTAATGCGATAGTGTCACGGCATGTAAATAAAAATCAATTTCTCTTTTTTTAAGCTTAGTGAGGTCATTAAACACATCTACTGGTTTGTCCGGGCCGAAAATAGTATCCACAGTCTCATTGTATCTAATATGTGAAATCTCTTCTTCAGTATAGCCCATAGTCTCTGAGATATTAGCAAAAATATTAGACATATCTGCATATTCCTCCATGTCTGTATTTGTCAACGTTATACAGTATCAATCCAAGATGCATAAAAAACTAATATTCCAAAATAAGCAGCCAAGTGATTCCATTGCCAATTCCAAGAATCCAATTCCAAGGATCAGGCTATATCTTGCAAAGAGATTGTTAGTTTAAGTCTCAATAGTTAAGTCAGCTGTAGTTTCTCTACACATTTTGCAGTTCTTTGATCTGCTTCATCAGGAGTGACTGAGACGGAAACTAACAAAGCTGTTTGTAAGAGCTCGCCTGCTCCTTGGAGAGACTAGGTCCTGCAGTAAGGCTCTGCCCAGTGACATCATCAAACTGCGCCGCAGACGAGACCAGGCAGGGTGGAGAGGCACCGACACTGGCGAATACAGGACTCCCTCCACTCTGCAAAAGTGCCCCTGATGGACCCCACAACAAGCTCCAACACGGGTGCACCCAATAGTGAGGAGTGACACCGTCATTGAAGGATCCAAGTTTTCCCTTCAAGCTCCAGACAAGCGAACAAAGCAAGCAGTAACTGCGGCTCAAATACCTAGATTCTTGCACAAAGAAGTCACCATTTAAGACTCTCCCTTGAGTGCATTACTTTTCAACCCTACATACTTTTACATGTTTTTACCTCTACTGAGATTAAAAACTGTTCTATTTTATGATGCCTTTGTTTTCTGCGCTTCTATGGTCCAATATATACAGTAGATTCCTCCCATTGAGGTGACACAGAAGATCCCTCACATAAGATGCTGCAACTTCGGACCAAGCAGACACTTTTATCTCCTTGTTTGGACTTGATTCTTTACTGGACATTTTCAGTACACACTCCACTGAAGCTCATTCTATTAATGATATATATTAATTATATATTATATATATATATATATATAACATAAAGCAAGGAACAGCAGGCACTCTGTCAAGATAGTCAATAAAGTGGGTGAAAATCCTATATTGTATGATAGGCAATACGATACCGTGGTGAGAAGAAATCACAGGCAGCACTCCAATGGGTGGTCAAAATAATATATTGTAGTTTTACAAGAAACCATACAATGGTGTCTTGTTCAACTACAATATATTATTTTGACCACCCATTGGAGTGCTGCCTGTGATTTTGTCTCACCACAGTATCGTATCGTATTGTATATATATATATACACATATACATAAAGTTGGATGACAACTAGCACACATACTGCAAAAAATCCAGATGTTTGTTCCATAGAAAATAATATATACAGTTTACCAGATGGTGATCCAGCAAAAAGAAACAGCACTCAAGGGATGACTTCAGATGTTGTATTAGAGATGTAGACACTCAGAACGCCAACATTTCGATTCCACAAACGGAACCTTCCTCAGCCCTCAGCCCTCAGGAAGGTTCCGTTTGTGGAAACGAAACGTTAGCGTTCTGAGTGTCTACATCTCTAATACTGAAGTCATCCCTTGTGTGCTGTTTCTTTTTGCTGGATCACCATCTGGTATAATATATATATATATATATATATAAATATATATATCTATATCTATATATATAAACATACAATACCGATACGATATTATTGATAATAAAATTAAAGTTCCATTTATTACTGAATTTAATTCAGTTAGTATGAATATTCCAAAAATTATTAGTAAAAATTGGAATATTTTATGTAATGACCCTATCCTTGGTCCCTCCAGCCGCAAGCCAGCTTCATTTACCGCAGAGCAAAAAATTTAAAACATTATTTGGCACCATAGGCAGGAAAGTCAATCCGCGCTCATGCTTCCTAGAAGGGATCTTGAAGTAGATCAACTCTCCCCTCTTGCTGCTACTGTGATGTGGAGGCACCCCTCCTCCACTGGTAACTTCCGTAGGAAGACTCCGACGTCAGAAGATATTGAAAAAGACACAGAAGCGCACCAAGGGTTAAGGAAGATGTGTTAAACAATGAATGTAATAAAAAGTAAAAACTTACACATCATAATAAAAATGTCCAGTAGCGGCCAGTGCATGAATGGTGAATCCAGGGGGATGGGTAGGCGCAGGAGGTATTGCCTGATGTTTGCAGTTCAGTCCCGCGCGCTGGGGCTGGCTTGCCCGGCAAGGCTCAGATCTTTCT
Organism: Ascaphus truei; assembly: GCF_040206685.1. Lineage (NCBI taxonomy): Eukaryota > Metazoa > Chordata > Amphibia > Anura > Ascaphidae > Ascaphus > Ascaphus truei. The sequence continues at coordinate 6,308,182 of NC_134489.1, forward strand.
TCCGGGTTGCGGCTGTCGCAGGACCCGTATGGAGCTGCCCTCCGATCGCCTGTGTACTGTACTTCACGTTCCACTCGAGCAGGTAAAACCATACCTACTCGAGTGGGATGTGAAGTAAACAGGCGATCAGAGGGCAGCTCCATACGGGTCCTGCGACAGCCGCAACCCGGAAGAAAGATCTGAGCCTTGCCGGGCAAGCCAGCCCCAGCGCGCGGGACTGAACTGCAAACATCAGGCAATACCTCCTGCGCCTACCCATCCCCCTGGATTCACCATTCATGCACTGGCCGCTACTGGACATTTTTATTATGATGTGTAAGTTTTTACTTTTTATTACATTCATTGTTTAATACATCTTCCTTAACCCTTGGTGCGCTTCTGTGTCTTTTTCATTATTTGGCACCAAGTGATATTGGACCTCCAATAAATACATCGTCGGAGATCCCCTGGATGTCTAAAAAACCTAACGGTAATTTTAGCTGTGGTAAGTGTAAAGCCTGTAAAATGCTCAATTTAGATCGTAAACAACTTCACTCCAACACCACTAAAGAGAGTTTTACAGTTAAAGATTGTATATCCTGTAAATCTTTATACCACATCCACTTTTAATTATTTAGATACATATCAAGTAAGATTATTGTAGTTTTTATTATTACTATCACTATTAATTTATTAATTTATTGTCCCTTCCCTCCATGATCCTATCTTGGTATAAGTTATCACTCTGTTCTATATTCCTATTCCTTCTCAAGATATAAAGAATAATAGATAGTAATGTCTGCCGTTTTTCAGTCTGTACTAACTTTTGTTTCTTTATTTTTTAGAGATATTCCATTATGTTTTTAATAAAGTTGTCCTAATAAATCAATGTAATGTATATGTATTCACTTTAAACATAGGTGTTTAAATATGTATAAGTTCAGTGCAGGATAACATATATTTTTTGCCTTCCCTGATTGAGGTGCTGGATTATCCACCAACAGCCAATCACAGGAGGAGTATAGGTATAAAGAGCGCCCATGTATTAACCTCCGATATTCCCTGACGAAGTATATTTCATATACGAAACGCGTTGGAAAGACGAGGGCGCGTTCCTATTACTACCTATTAAGGTTTATTTGTATTGCCAGTATTGACTTTTTACGGGACATTCTCTGGCTGCTTTCACCGTTCACCTGCAAAAGACGCGACGTGAGAAACTCCATCGGCGCCATCTGATGACGTCACCAGCGTGGGTGCGGTGAGCTGATGCCGGGAATCAGCAAGGGAGCCCTTCTCTACGTGACAGCGGCGGCTGTACCCTTCCTATACAGCGAGGGGCCTTGATTCACTCGAGTGGAAGGTGCACAAAGACTGCCAAAAGATTCCCCCAAAAGGAATGGCAGTACCCGGTAATAATTCAATGGGGCAGTCGTAAGAACTATGTGGGTGAATGGTTCTTGGTGAATTCTATGTCCATAAAATTCCCTGCCGCCCCTGAGTCGACCATTACTGTGGTTGAAAAACGATGTATTCCTTCCTCGATTATTATAGGAACCAGGAGGTGTGGGTGTAGAGAAGGAGGGTTATCTTTACTTTGAGAAGCAGAGAAAACAGTCTTTGAAATGGCATGCAGCTGATTTCTCCAAGGGCTCGGGAAAGAAGACCGCCTGGACTTGTTTGGGTAATCGGAGAGATAGTGTCCATTGTTTCCGCAATACAAACAGAGATCTTCTGTTCAGCGTCTATTCCTTTCCCCAGTTGATATAGGTCCCCGTAATGTGTTTACTTGCATCGGCTCCTCCTCAGTCTCCCTGGAGCGTCTTGGGGTGCTGACATAGCTAACCCCGGGGTTGCTTAGCATGAACCCTCTGTCTCTCCAATCGCCTTTCCGTAAGCCTGCAATCGATTTGGATGCATAAACGGACAAATTCCTCAAATCTCTCTGGAGGCACCATCCATGCTAATTTGTCTTTCATTTGCTCAGAGACCCTGCCGAAAATTATATATCTGCGCGGCCTCATTCCACTCAATATCGGTAACCCATCTGCGGAATTCAGCGGTGTACTCAGCTGCCGAGCGTTTTCTTTGACGAAGATTGTTCAGAGTTGCCCCAGCGGTTGAACCACAGTTTGGGTCATCAAAAATCAGACTCATGGCTTCGATGAATCCCTCCAGATCCCTTAGTAGTGGGCTTTGCTGTTATAACATAGGGGAGACCCATGCAAGGGCCTCATCCTTGAGCAGGGTTATGATCAATCCAACCTTGGCTTCGTTGGTATTATAGATGGTGGGCTGAAGCTTAAACATAAGTCTGCTTTAATTAAGGAAATACCGGAATGATTGTTTTTTCCCCCAATTTTTTTCTAGAAGGCGTACACGGGGCGTGGTTTCCACAGGCACAGTGTTTTGAACAGACACAGCGATTAAGCTGCACGTAATTCTCGGTTTTCAGCTTCTGCGGTGGAGGCTTGTTTGTCCAAGCGGGCTGCCTGTTCGTCTGGGCTGAGGGCCCATTCTTTCAAACGGATGACATGTTCTTCCCAGCATGCACCATGTTCTTCCACACAACAAGACGATTGTAAACAAGTCCTTGTTGTTCTTTGAAACCAATCATGGCACGTTGCAAGTAAATGAGTGTCTGAGCCTGGGTCAGGGCTGGGTCAGGTCTGTTCCAGCAGAATAAACAGAATAAACAGGCCCAACCAAGGATTCCGCCCCCTCCCAACCCCTTCGACCTTAATGGGTCTCATCAGTGTGGGGTTATGTAGACGGACATTCACAGAGGTACACAATTGGAGACTTTTATAAGGTGAAATTATAATAAGGCTTTATTGTGCCTTTTCCTTTTCATCAGGAAATCCATCCAAACACAGGGGGGTGGGAACAAAGCTTATATTCACTTGGGAGTATTTCTAGTGAAACACTATGCAATTAATTCACATCTCCCTTAGTCAAGCATTTCTCCCAGCCCCAAACACATAGCATGAAATAAGCAGATATAAGAAGTCTCTTAAGAATGAAAGTCTTATCTGTTTCTTGGAGGGAAAATCTTCTCAGTTCCTGGTTCAGCTCCCTTCCCTCAGGGTGTGTCAGCTTCAGGTTTAGTAGTTTTCCCTGTGTCTTGAAATCAGCTCTGCTGTGTCTTCTGGCAGAGCTCAAGACATGGTCAGCTCCAGAGATATGTGTTCTCTTTGTCAGTCTCTCCTGGGAGACTCAAGAACCCCTGCTCTATCTCCAAAGGTCAGCTCACAAGTGAGCTAAGGAGTCACTTCCTGTCTCAACAGACAGGCTTTTGTAAGCAATCTAAATCAGGCAGGTGGTGTTTATTAATTGACTACCAGCAGTTAACCACCACACTGCTATCTTAAAGGCACATTACTTGAACAGGGATTACTCCCCTGTTACAGGTTGGTTATACTGGCTTTGCAAAATGAAGCAGGGATAGGTTTCACCACACTTAGTTAAGTTATGGTTGGTAGAAAAAGTGACAAAAACCCTCCACTGTAAAGCATATAGCAAATGGAAATATTACTGTATGCTCATTTGCATGTCTTAGACAGGTCTGCAACCCTGCCTTTCACCATTATCACCCAGCAAACAGTGCTTCCACTGCAGCAAGGGATTATGGGAATGTATATATATATATATATATATATATATATATATATATATATATATATATATAAAAAAGCTGATATTCCCGGCATTGCCCAGGATTTAATTTTCGGGGGGCGGGTGACAGGCTTGGGCTTCCCCCCCCTTCACAGCTAGGTGGTGGCAGTTCACTTTATGGTTCTAATCCCTCCCCCTTCAGAGCTCAGCAGCGGTGGCTTACTGGGGGGGCGGGAGGGTAGTGATTTCCCCCCACCCCCCCCTTCAGAGCTTGGCGGTGGCGGCTCACTTTTGGGTTGTGCGGTGGCGGCTCACTGCAAGTGCGGGCGGAGGGTTTACTGACGGGGCGGCGCGCTGCGGGGGTGGGTGGGTATCTCTGCATCAGCTGACTGGGTGCGGTGTGTGATAGGGGTGGGTGGCAGCTGCTGACTTACTGTGGGGTGGGCTGTCCGCTGCGGTGGCGGGCGGGAGCAGGGCCGCCAACAGAAATCATGGGGCCCAGGGCAAATGAAAGGAGCAGGGCACCCCCCCCCCTAATCCATATCGCACCTACCACGAAAAAATATATTTTAGAGCGCAACTTTTTCTTAACTGTTTTCTTATTGTGATACAGAAAAAAACATTACAAAGCAACCTGTTTATTTTTATATTTTCAACAAAAGACAGGTGACTGCCTGCCTGGCTGACTGAGTGGGTGACAGTGACTTGACAGTGACTGGGTGGGTAATTGACTGGGTGGGTGGGTGGGTAACTGACTGGGTGGGTCAGTGGTTAAGTGACTTTAACAGACTGGGTGGGTAACTGACTTGGTTGGTGGGTAACTGAGTGAGTGGGTGGGTGACTGAGTTAGTGGGTGGGTGACTGGGTGGGTGGGTTAGTGACTGGGTGGGTTAGTGACTGGGTGGGTGGGTTAGTGACTTTAGTGACTGGATGGGTGGGTTAGTGACTCTGAGCGACTGGGTGGGTTAGTTACTGGGTGGGTTGGGTTACTGAGTGGGTGGGTGGGTGGTTTACTGAATGGGTGGGTAACTGAATGGGTGGGTAACTGAATGGGTGGGTAACTGAATGGGTGGGTAACTGAATGGGTGGGTAACTGAATGGGTGGGTTACTGAATGGGTGGGTTACTGAATTTAGTGAATTTACTGAATCGGTGGGTGGGTTACTGAATTTTACTGAATGGGGGGGTGGGTGGGTTACTGAATGTTCGGCTGGGTGGATTACTGAATGGGTGGGTGGGTAACTGAATGGGTGGGTGTAGACGGACGTTCACAGAGGTACACAATTGGAGACTTTATAAGGTGAAATTATAATAGGCTTTATTGTGCCTTTTTCTTTTCATCAGGAAATCATCCAAACACAAGGGGGGAACAAAGCTTCTATTCACTTGGGAGTATTTCTAGTGAATTCCTATGCAATTAATTCACATCTCCGTTAGTTAAGCATTTCTCCCAGCCCCAAATATATAGCATGAAATAAGCAGATATAAGCAGTCTCTTAATTATGAAAGTCTTATCTGTTTCTTGCTGTAGAGTAAGCTTCTCTGCACTCCTGGAACCGCACCCGTGCGTGCACAGAAAATATCAGCATCCAGGTTTAGAAGTCTTATTTGGTGTCTTGCAATCAGCTATGCTGGGCAGAGCTCAAGACAGGTCAGCTCCAGAGATGTGTGTTCTCTTGGTCAGTCTCTCCTGGGAGTCTCAAGAACACACCTCTGTCTCTCGGTTTTCAGCTTCTGCGGTGGAGGCTTGTTTGTCCAAGCGGGCTGCCTGTTCGTCTGGGCTGAGGGCCCATTCTTTCAAACGGATGACATGTTCTTCCCAGCATGCACCATGTTCTTCCACACAACAAGACGATTGTAAACAAGTCCTTGTTGTTCTTTGAAACCAATCATGGCACGTTGCAAGTAAATGAGTGTCTGAGCCTGGGTCAGGGCTGGGTCAGGTCTGTTCCAGCAGAATAAACAGAATAAACAGGCCCAACCAAGGATTCCGCCCCCTCCCAACCCCTTCGACCTTAATGGGTCTCATCAGTGTGGGGTTATGTAGACGGACATTCACAGAGGTACACAATTGGAGACTTTTATAAGGTGAAATTATAATAAGGCTTTATTGTGCCTTTTCCTTTTCATCAGGAAATCCATCCAAACACAGGGGGGTGGGAACAAAGCTTATATTCACTTGGGAGTATTTCTAGTGAAACACTATGCAATTAATTCACATCTCCCTTAGTCAAGCATTTCTCCCAGCCCCAAACACATAGCATGAAATAAGCAGATATAAGAAGTCTCTTAAGAATGAAAGTCTTATCTGTTTCTTGGAGGGAAAATCTTCTCAGTTCCTGGTTCAGCTCCCTTCCCTCAGGGTGTGTCAGCTTCAGGTTTAGTAGTTTTCCCTGTGTCTTGAAATCAGCTCTGCTGTGTCTTCTGGCAGAGCTCAAGACATGGTCAGCTCCAGAGATATGTGTTCTCTTTGTCAGTCTCTCCTGGGAGACTCAAGAACCCCTGCTCTGTCTCCAAAGGTCAGCTCTCATTCAGAGCTAAGGAGTCACTTCCTGTCTCAACAGACAGGCTTTTGTAAGCAAACTAGATCAGGCAGGTGGTGTTTATTAATTGACTGCCAGCAGTTAACCCCCACACTGCTAGATTAAAGGCACATTACTTGAACAGGGATTACTCCCCTGTTACAGTGGGTAAGTGAATGGATGGGTGGGTGGGTAACTGAATTTGGGTGGGTAACTGACTGGGTGGGTTAACTTACTGAGTGGGTGGGTGGGTAACTGACTAGGTGGGTGGATAACTGACTCTGGGTAACTGACACTTAATTGACTGGGTTGGTGGGTGGGTAACTGACTGGGTGGGTCAGTGGTTAAGTGACTTTAACTGACTGGGTGGGTAACTGACTGGTGGGTAGGTAACTGACTGGGTGGGTAACTGACTGGATGGGTAACAGACATTAACTGACTTGGTGGGTGTGTATCTGACTGGGTGGGTGACTGGGTGGGTGGGAGACAGTGGGTGACAGTGACTGGGTGACATTGAGTTGGTGTGTTGAGTGACTGGGTGGGGTGGGTGACTTACCTTGACTGGGTGGGTGGTGCTTCCTGCCGCCAGATGCTTTCCCTCCTGCCCCTGATATCCCAGCGGCAGGTGCCTGGGGCAGGAGGTGGGCTCGGGAAGTTGGCGGTGGGGAGGGGGACAATGACGAGAGTGTCGGGCTGGGGCAGGAGGCGTCCACAGCGCTTCCCCTCCGTTCCTCGTTGGGAGCGGGGGGAGGCTGGGGGGGGAGAGTGGCGCTCTGGGCAAGAGGCACGTGCCACGCTTCCCCTCCATTCCTCGTTGGGAGCGGGGGGGTGGAGGGGAGTGGTGGTCTTGGGCAGGAGGCACACGCAGCGCTTCCCCTCCGTTCCTCGTTGGGAGCGAGGGGGGGAGGAGCAAGAGGTTGGCAGCTGGGGGGGCCAGAGTGGTGGGCTGGGGCAGGAGGCGCACTCAGCGCTTCCCCTCTGTCCGGGAGCTGGTAGGAGGGTGCAGTGGCGGCGCACGTGAGGGTAAGTGAGGCTGATGGGGCGGCTGTAGAGGTTGCGGAGTGGCTGGGTTTGGGTGAGGGGGGGGTAGTTGTGCTGATGGGGCGGAGAGAAGTGCTGGCTTTTGGCTGAGGCATGCCGGGGGTAGTTTGGGTGAGGGGGCGGCGGGTGGAGGTGAGGCGGCTTTGGCTGAGGTAGGTCAGGCGTGTGGCTCTCACGCGGTGTGAGGAGGCTGATGACAGCCGTGGGGGAGGGGCGAGACACACGGGGGGGTTATCCTATGGGGTTTTCCCCCTCCTCATGCTGATTTTCTGAGTGAGAGTTGAGATGACATAGGGATCTGTGATAGCCAATGGTGGTACAGATACGGGGCCCAACCTCTTTGAGCTTCAGGAAGGAAGGGAACAAATTATTGATTTAAGTTCAGCCCCTTAGGGGTGAGACCTTCAGTCTTTTTCCAGCCTGCCCCTGCATGGGATAGAAGAGTGTTGGAGACGTTTCCTCCCGGCTGGGAGGCAGACATGTGCTCAGCCTCATGGGCCGAGGGCAACAAGCTACTCTAGCCAGGCCTCAATATTACCCGCAGGCCAGTACCATCCGAAACCAGCGATCTATCCTATCAACAGAAGCATACGCTGTAATGATACCGGCAGTGGCTGCTATAATAAAGATCACCTCATTTATACTTCTGGCTCGGCGGCAGTCTGTTGGACAGAGGTATTGGGGGTAAAGGTTGTCATGGTTGGACTGCCTTCGGCTCTGCTGAACCCACTATACCTGGAGGCACTGACACCAAGAGGAAAAGAACCAGCGGATAACCAAAAAGACTGTCCTTTTCCCCCACACCATTGCGGGCAACTCATCTTTCCTGTTCCCTTGCAGGTAACCAGCACTACATCAGCAGTAGCCTACCCAAGTTCTCCCAGAGGGGGTGGGAGGTGGGGGGGGAGTAGGTGCTATATATATACAGGTATATATATATTTAAAAAAAAACACAAAAATTAAGTAGCGCTGAAGAGGATTAAAATAACATTAATATTAAATTACATTAATGAAATTAAAAAATGGCAAATTAAATTATTAATCACAATTTAACCTAATAATATCTGCAAATCATAACGTGATAGTGAACAAGGAAAAAAGTCCAAAATAAATGTTCCACTCAAACAAAAATCCAGAGAGAAAAATAGTTCCAATTGAGGATCCAGGGAGCGTGTTTGCAGCTTTAAAGAGAGTGGTATAGCCAACCACTTTTGGAATCTATGGACAAAAAACAAACAAAAGCGCAAGCTCCATAGCACGTAACTGAGTAAAAAATAGGTTACATTTATTTAAAAAATCAACAACCCATAAGAATGTGCACTGACAGGATTTAAAACAGATTTGCAGATGACCACATGAGATTTCTCTCCCACGAATGGTTCTGTTTTAAATCCTGTCAGTGCACATTCTCACGGGTTGTTGATTTTTTAAATAAATGTACCTTATTTTTTATTCAGTTACGTGCGATAGAGCTTGCGCTTTTGTTTGTTTTTAGTCCACAGATATATATATAGTGCTTTTTCTGTAAAAAAAATAAGTGCCAGTATTCAGGGCTTCTGGCAGTTTTCCTGAGGTGCAGGACTAGAGTGTCCACTGGGCCATGGCCAACACTGAGGGGGGCCTTGCAAGGACCCTCCCACTACACACTCGCCTCTCTTTCCTCCCCCCACACCCCTATCTCTCTTTCACTCCCCCACACCATACCCACACCTCTCTTTAACTCCCATACCTCAACCTCTCTCCCAAACTCCCACCTTTCGCTCTCCCACAACCCCACCTCTCCCCCCAAACTCAATAACCGCTCATCCTCAATACACTAGGCCTACCAATACACATAATAAACACCCCATCTCCCAATACACATACTAACCTCCCAATACACACAGCTCCCCCAATACACATAATAACTCACTATACATATACAGTAACACACCTCCCCCAATAACTAACACGTACACAGCAGTCACTTATTGTAGAAGATATGGAGACAAAAAAACAGCGCACAACGCAAATAGTGAAGTATGAAAGTAACAAGTGTATATTAAAATAGGGGATAAATAATCTGCGTACATCAAGATATTAGGACATAAACATTGAGTGTGTTAAACACACAAGTTACCACTCGGCGGCCGCTCATACAGGAGTCAGGAGTATGTTTCCCTTGGCAGGCGTCTGGGACAGCAGCTGCGATGCTTTTCCTTCCTAGGAACACCTCTGCATTCGGTCACCGTCTCTGTGGGACCAATTATATCCTACATGTTTCGTAGTCACAACTACTTCATCAGTGACTACGAAACATGTAGGATATAATTGGTCCAAGTATTTTATTGCTACTCTATCCTATGTGTGTAATTTTGGCACTTTAGAGACTTTATTCCGTCTTTGCTGTGTACTTTTGAAATCGCTACTGTGACGTCACTCCGCAGCGTCCCGCAACGGAGCAACAGCGCGACATATTGGAGTTTCATTCCCAGCCAGCCAGTTCACCCCTGCTTGTGGCTGCACTAAACGGAGAGCTCTGTGAACCACCCAGGTCCTCACTGACCAATCTGGGGACCCTCCCAGTGCGTCTGCAGGCTGCAGATTGCTCGATCCGTCTGGAGCCCAGCTGACCAGAGGGGAGTTTCCCACAGAGACGGTGACCGAATGCAGAGGTGTTCCTAGGAAGGAAAAGCATCGCAGCTGCTGTCCCAGACGCCTGCCAAGGGAAACATACTCCTGACTCCTGTATGAGCGGCCGCCGAGTGGTAACTTGTGTGTTTTACACACTCAATGTTTATGTCCTAATATCTTGATGTACGCAGAATATTTATCCCCTATTTTAATATACACTTGTTACTTTCATACTTCACTATTTGCGTTGTGCGCTGTTTTTTTGTCTCCATATCTTCCCCCGTGTTTGGGGGGTGCCGAGCCAACCCCTGTTTAATAGCAGCAGATGCTTTCTACATCACATAACACGGTTATGTAAAAAAATTTTTATTTTTTCACACTGTGGTTTTTTTTTGTGGTTTTACCAGTTGAGTAAAAATTAGAAGGGTATATGTTAATACACATTGTATCACTGATAATATTAGAGGTTTATTAGTTGCGCACAATATATTTTGTTTATACTTATTGTAGAAACCTGTTGCTTGACACATGCGTAAACTTTTCTGTTCTCTACTGCCTCATTTTATTACTACAGCCACTACCAGCCTCAGGAAGTAAAGGGATGCTCATTATTCTGCCAATAGCTTATTCTTTATAAAGTCCATTACTAATGGGGATGTTTACTGCTGTTAATAACTGTAATAGCTATGCTTATTAAACTAAAAATCTATCACCTTTTTCACATAGAAGTCTATTTTCTACCTATAGTTTAAAATATATATATACTGTATATATAGCTTAGCCTCCCGGCCGCGATGTCTTTTCCTGGGCCGTACCACTGTAAGCCCTGTTAAGTGCAGGCAATGGATGGGACAATTCCTGCATAAGGCCTGTGTGTTTTTGCAGACATGGATAAGTATCCAAGGGCGAGCCTTAGCATCAGCCAGCGAGTGCCAACCTGAAGGGGTGGGTACTGGACCACACACTGGATGTGAGGGCCTATCAGTATCCAGATCTGGCTTGTTATGAGTCTGAATTATAGCCACTCCCCAAAGAATATAAATATTGGCACTGTGACAGGATGAATGAACGTCACCAGCCATATGCCTGGGAAACCTATGTTTAGGCTTGCAGTGCAGCAGTGAGGAGGTTAAGTTGAGAAGGGCTGCTTAATTAGTCTGACCCCAGCTGCATAATAAAGGTGTTAAAACCCCAGGCTGTACACACATGCGGGAGAGCTGGTGAGGAGACAGGACTGAAAATGCTGAAGAGATTACTGCTGTAAGGTCTGTGTTGCAAAGTACATGTGTGATGAACTGTCTGTCTCCTGCATACTAAAGAGAAGCTATTTTGTTCTGTCTGCTAAAAAGAAGCTATTTTGTTTTGTCTGCTGAAGAAGAAGCTATTTTCTTTTGTTTGCTGATGAGAAGCTATTTGTTTTTTGCTATTTGTTTTTGGTATGCTGTATGTTTTAAGGCTCAAATAAATAAGCCCTATCCAAAGAACCCACGTGTGTGGTTGCATGTACCCTGCAACATGCACTTTCCCAAATTGTGGGTGGTCCTTGTCATTCTCTCTCCTCCCTCTGTGGAGTGAGGAAAATCAGCCCTCAATCTCACAAGGAGATTTGAAGAGAGGTCCAACAGGCCTGACCTGGGACTAAAGCCTGAGTCAGGGCACAGCAAGGAGGGAAGGATGTAATTGTTCTGTAATAAGATCTACATGCAATAAAGACCAAGAAAATATAAAGCAGTGCGGTTTACTGTCTGCTACAAGAAGTAGAGGTGTCAGTATGGGCTATCACAGAGGATCCATACTGACTGGAGGCGCTCCCAAGCAAGAACAAAGGTAACCTGTGATCCTTTCCTGTTTCTCCCCAAGCGCAAGATATCCACTAAGGCAGGCGACATCCAGAGGAACACACAAACACAAAGCATAGAGTGTGTAGTCTTCAATATGTCCAAATATACACTTAAACCCGCTGAACTCAGCCTTCTCAATAAAGTCCTCTCTTTTGGTCCCACATTCAAACAAGATCCCTTTGAATAGGAAATTGATTTATACCATCTCAATCAACAACATAAACTTAAAGATTTTTTCAGCAGATCCACTGGGAGTAGAACCAATGCTGATCCTGTTGATCTCACTGGCAAATTCAAACCACGCAGCACTTTTGACCCTCAGACACATAATCATTGTATTCATACCTTGATGCACATGATAGAACTAGATACCAGGGAGAAATTGAAAAATTACAAAACCAGTTATTCTAATCTGTCCAGAGAAGAATAGAAAGCACTCAAATCCCTCAGCACAAATACTGACATTATCATCAGATCAGCTGATAAAGGCAGTGGAGTGGTAGTAATGCCGTATACTTACTACAAACAAGAGATTGAGAACAAACTAGAGGTCAACACATAACAAACTTCTTAACTCAGACCCCACAATTGGCTACAAAAGGGAGATAGATACCATTATAGATCTTGGTCTTACTAATAGATGGATTTCGGAGGAGACTAGTGCACCTACATCGTGATCGAGCTCTTCTCCTGCAGACGCATTAATTATTTATTTCCTTCCCTCTCGAGAGGCTCGCGCATGCGCAGTTCGCGCTCCATTGGCCTGTCATGCGTTCCATTCGCCTCAGGCGCCTCTCAGATTGAGGTTCACGCGACGGAGGTTCTTGCTGTTCACCTCTGAACCGCGCATGCGCAGTGGGTGCGTTTAACCACACGGGCGGGTCCTTGCGTTTCAGGCAACGCTGGAGGCTGGGCAGGTATGTGAGAGACAATCATATTGTATGTTAAGTACTGCTTAATCATTGATATATGTTGCACCTGTTTGTTATAGGTCTTTGTAGGTATTTATATGTGTTCATGTTCACTTTGGAAGCACATCACCTTGATAAAGGTCCCGCACGCGGACTGAAACGTTGGAATGATGTTTTGTTAAATACAATATATTTTTTGACCAACCTTTGGAGTGCTGTCTTTGATATTCATCAACACTGTATCATATTGCCTTTATATATATATAGAATCCAATGCACAGTCGACACACCATTTGCAAGTAAATAAGTTTTGGTGCTTATCCCACAAAGCAATAACGGACCATACGATACCGGTTGCAACACGACATCAAGGGACAGCACGCAGGTAAGTAAATCATAAATTTTCTAAATTTGATAGAATACACAAAACCCGAAGTTTCGGTCCCCAATTGGGACCTTTCTCAAGGTGGTGAACCGAAACGTCGTTTTTTGTGTCTTCTATCAAATTTAGAAAATTTATGATTTAGTTACCTGCGTGCTGTCCCTTGATGTCGTGTTGCAACCGGTATCGCATGGTATATATATATATATATATATACAGCTGAACCCCGTTATAACACGGTGCCTCGGGTCCACGAGAATGAGACCACGTTATAACCGGGGTCGCGTAAATTTTGGCAGGAGGACTTACTGGCATCTGTCTGTGGCTGCTCTCTCTCTCCTCTCCATCTTGAGCGCAGAGGAGGGTCACATGACACACACACCACGTGAAATTGTGTGTCTGAAAGCAATAAAGTATTGAATGTTTAAAGAACAAATTTTTTTTTCAAATTCCACATGGTGTGTGTCTGCGCAGCAGGGCAGAGCAGAGGAGAGAAATGCAACAGAGATGAGAGAAATTCAGATGCCGGTAAGAAAGGAGGTGTTTTAAATCGTGAGCCAAGTTTAGACCGCGTTATAAGCGATCCGCGTTGTAGCGTTATAACGGGGTTGAGCTATAAGAAAGATAAATACTTCACTCACACACCAGATGCGAAGAAAAAGACTCTGAATGAGCGATGGAGTGAGAAGGAGTGGCTCAATAAGTAAGGACACTGACTGGCTCCGAGTTTGAAGCAGGAAAACTTGATTAAATTCCTGGTGTCGGCTCCTTGTGACCTTGGGCAAGTCACTTTATCTCCCTGTGCCTCAGGCACCAAAAACATAGATTGTAAGCTCCACGAGGCAGGACTTGTGCCTGCAAAATGTCTCTGTAAAGCGCTACTTAAAACTAGCAGCGCTATACAAGGACATGCTATTATTATTATTATTTGGTATATGGGTGAAATATAACCACAGCTCTAGGGGCTTCTAGACACATGAGCGCAGGAGCCAATAGGACTCACAGGATTACGTCCGGCGATTGACACATTTGGTGCGCTTCAGAAGAACCACACCTGTTGGGAGCAGGACAGAGAAGGGTGAGGTGTAGTGTCTCAGGTGCCCGTGGCCCTGAGCCTAGGCCTAGATTCCCCCTGGTCCCAGCTTGGCCCAACTCCCCAACGATTGTGGTTGCTTCGGTGAAGGCCCCTAGATAGTTATCATCCACGACAAGTGCACCACCGGCCACACGCACACACTCTGTGGGTAGCGCTACTCCACACACTTTGGGATTGGCTTGGCTCCTGTGGACACCAGGTGGTTAGGTGCCCAGGGCACCCCAGTACTTTGGGGGAACCACACCAAGGTGTGGACAAGGTGGTGGTTGGACAGTGGGGCACTGTGTGAGTATGGCCGTGCGAGGCCTGTATAGTATTGCGTTATTAGTTCTGTGTTGCCAGGAAAGATAAGCTGTTATATCACTGTGTGCATATTCATTCTTTGCTGCATGTTCCTGGGAAGGGGTTATCCAATTGCACTTGGATCCCTCCCAAGTGGAGGCGCCACCATGATACATACCACGACCACCCCAGGCTCCTTGCAGCGGAGGATCAGGCCTCCTGTGAGACACTCAGGTAAAATACCACAAGTAGTTTCCCTTAGACACGGGGGAAAGGGGGCTACAATTACATATTATATATTTCTCCTACAATAGTTGTGAAGATGTTAAGCACGATTCCCTCCTATAGGTGGCCATATTTTAAATAGCCCAAAGAGAATCAGATACCTCTGCAGTGCTACAGGAAGGTAAGGATCACTGCAGGCCGCATATATCACAAAACAGAATTAGGTGAGTTCAGACTCGCCTATAACAGAATGTATCAGTAACACTATATAAATCAATACCTTTATGGAGTATGCAACAAAAAATTATTGGGCTTACATTTATGGAAAACAAATACACATACTGTATACAGTATATGAAGTGTTTTGTATACGTTCAACCAATGATCCCTCATATGTTCTTATGGTTATGGAATGAATTCTGTTATTTTCCTCGCACTGTATGAGAGGTTTTGTACACATGGTACCTGCAGAGAATGGCATGAAAGCCTCGCTCTTTCTGATGCAGCCAAACTCATCAAGGAATCGTCCCGGGTTAAATTCTGCAGGGTTGGTAAACTCGTTGGGATCCTGCAGTACTGTCGTCAGCAAGGGGTAAACATCGGTGCCCTTAAATACAAAGAGTATCTGCTTAGAATTATTAGGAAAGTATTTAATCGCAATTAAAAAAGTGTTTTACTACTGATCATTTAAATAACATTGATATTACAAAATAGTTCCAGTACTACATTTTTTTATTTAGGTTAAAAATATTTTGCATCTAGAAAGCGCTTTTAATCCAATTCCCAGGTGAAACTCTCTATGTAACTGATACAGTGTAGACATGGGTAGTTCTCAGCTGTGGCAAACTCATAATACTTCATATTTGCTAATTACATTTCAGCAGAGTAAAAAGTAATCTCTTCTATTTATATATGATCTTTAAATCCCAAAGTGCTTTTCAAACATGATTTATTCAGCCACCACTAGGTGCAATTCTGATCAATATCTTATTATATGCATTTAAATTCCCACTGCAGGGTGACAGTGACACAGACAGAAGGTACCTACCATATGCAAGGTGATACAGAAAGTAAAGACTGAGGACCCATTGAACTTGTCCCTGGCACCTCAGGGTGATGCAATGACATAAACAAAAGAAACCCATGATCCATCACATCTGTCTCTCCGACTGCTGGATGACACTGAACTATGGATCTTGTTTCTCCCCCTACATAGTAACACAAACTCTTTACCTTGGGAATAAGGTAGCCTCTGAAGGAGATAGCTCGTGTTGCTGAGTGGGGCAGCCCTGTGGGGATAATGTCGCTGAATCTCTGAATCTCGTGAATCACTGCATCAGTATAGGGCATCCTACTCCTATCTTCCACTGTCGGAAGACGCTTACGTCCAATCACACTGTCAATCTCCTTTTGGACCATTCCTGCCAAAACACCATCCTGGGCTTAAGCAAGATGTAGGATTATATGAGGGGAAGGTGAGAGGTACAATTAGCCCACCCTGACAATGAGGCAGAGATGAGGGTTACAAGGGGAGCACATTTGCTATAAGGGGAAATGAAAGGTACGAGTTGGCACCTCACAGGGAAGGGGTGGTGAAATGTATGAGGAAGGCAGGATTATCAATGCCCCGGTACCTTGTATCTCTTGGTATCTGATCAGGATAAGGAAGCCGTATCGTAGAGTTGTATTTACAGTCTCAGTTCCAGCGAAGAACAGATTAATAGTGGAGGCGACTAGGTTTTGTAGGTGAAACTCTGTGTTGGGATTTTGGTGCTCCTATGGCAAGTAAAATAAGAGAAGTATAGGGTTGAAAAAGGGAAGAAGAAGAGTTGAAAAGTAGTCGTACTGTGTCTGAAAGAAGGAAGGTAGAAAACTTTGCAGGAACAGGGTACAGTATACACAGACATATATAAATACATGTACATTTACACATTTATCCTACATGAGACTGACCCTTTAACTCATTAAACATGTCACTCTCATTAGGTCACTTTGGTCCTATGTAGGACTGACCCATTAAACGTCACTGACATTACAGTAGGTCACTTTGGTCTACAACCTTCTGCATCTTGATCAGGAAGCATTCTATATAGTTCTCTGGGGAGCAGGGATTCAGTGTCTCCTGACTGACTCTGACTTTCTCCTGGACAAAGTCTTTCAGGTCTGACAGATGCTTCATCTCTCGGTGGTGGGGTCCAGGGATGTGACGAAGGAGCTTATGGAAGTTGAAAAACACCTACATGGGAAAGAGCAGGTCAGAGAGGGAGGAGAAGTGGGAGAGATGATTGGGAGAGGGGATACTGCAACTGTGAAGGAGAGAGGGAGGGAAAGAGAAAGAAATACAGAAATAGAAGGTCAGAGATTGAGGGGTGGAGGAGTGGGAGAGAGACAAAGAGAGGGGGAAGAGTGTTAGGCTGTGGCCCCGCTGCCCGTGTTGCACGTGCCTGCAAGGCTGGTGGCATGTACAGCCAAATTCCCCGGTCTGCAGCGAGCTGCAGGGGGAAAGACAGGGGTGGGGGGCGTGATGGGGTAGTGATGGGGACGCGGCCGTGATGTCACCGGGGACCTGGCCTTAGGAAGATAGGGAAGAGAGGGGAAGAGAGGGGAAGAGAGGGGGAGAGGGGGGTGGGGGGAAATGAAAGAGATTCATTGAGAGAAGGGGGAGTGTAAAGAGGGAAGGAGAGGGAGAGGCAAATAACGTGATTGGGGAGGGAGAGAGAGGGATGGGTAAAAAGAGAGAGGGAAATAAAGGAAGAAAGGCATAAAGAAGGAGAGTATAATAGGAAAGAACAGAATAAAAAGTGGGGAAGTGGAAAGTGGAGGAGGGACAAAAGAAGGGATATACGTATAAGAATGTCTGATGCATATGAGGATGTTTGAGGATATACTGTACAGTACAGTATATAAGGAAGTCTGATTTGATGATGTATTGGGATGTCAGCTGTATATTGGGATCTATGAGGATATATACAGACATACCCCGGTTTAAGGACACTCACTTTAAGTACACTCGCGAGTAAGGACATATCGCCCAATAGGCAAACAGCAGCTCGCGCATGCGCCTGTCAGCACGTCCTGAACAGCAATACCGGCTCCCTACCTGTACCGAAGCTGTGCGCAAGCGGGGAGACTATAGAGCCTGTTACACATGCGTTATTTACATCAGTTATGCACGTATATGACGATTGCAGTACAGTACATGCATCGATAAGTGGGAAAAAGGTAGTGCCTCACTTTAAATACATTTTTGCTTTACATACATGCTCCGGTCCCATTGTGTACATTAATGCGGGGTATGCCTGTATAAGGAAGTCTGAGGGTGGATGTATTGCGATGGCAGATGCATATTAGGATGTATGAGGATGTCTGAAGATGTACTGTATGAGGCATATGTCGATATCTGAAGATGTTTATAAAATGTTTTACTAGTAATTAATACATTGAGAGTTACCTCTCAATATCAAGCATGTCCTGTGCACAGAGTTATGACAATGCATGATTACATTAAATGAACAGAGGTTACACATTTAATTTACAGACATTTCATGGACAGTTAGAGATAATATGACTATGGGCATATAAAAAAATTACAGACAAGATTAAAATGAGAGACAGCTGAAGTCTTGAAATTACTTCCATTTATATGAGGTTGTTTGAGGATGTATGAGGAATATGAGGGTACTGGAGGATGTATGAGGAATATGAGGGTACTGGAGGATGTATGAGGAATATGAGGGTACTGGAAGATGTATGAGGAATATGAGGGTACTGGAGGATGTATGAGGAATATGAGGGTACTGGAGGATGTATGAGGAATATGAGGGTACTGGAAGATGTATGAGGAATATGAGGGTACTGGAGGATGTATGAGGAATATGAGGGTACTGGAGGATGTATGCAGCATATTGGGATGTCTGAGGACATACTGTATGAGCCATACAAGACTGTCTAGAATATATAAGGCATATGAGGATGCCTAAGATTATATCATTATATATATATATATATACATATGTGTGAGTGTGTGTGTGTGTGTCTCAGGACCTCACCAGTACCAGGTGAGTTGCAGGATCCAGTTGATATTATTGAGTAAGGGCAGGAACGTCTCATCCTTACAGTATAATAAAATCACTGGAAGTCTGGGGATGTCAGGCATACAGTACTGTACATGGGGATGTCTGAAGATGTATAAGGCATATGAGGAATGCGAGGATGTATGATGCATATGAGGATTTATTAGGATACATGTATGAGGTTGTTTTTGCATGCATTAGGCATATGAGGTTGTTAGATATTGTATGAGGGATTTGAGGCTGTATGTGGCATTAGGAGATGTCTGAAGATATAAAAGGCCTATAGGAATGTCTGAGGTTGTATAAGGCATATGAGGATGTCTGAAACATATACGGAATGTTCAGGACCTTACCAGTCCCAAGGTGGAGTTCATGAAGAGCAGGATTTTGTTGATATTATTGAGTAAGGACAAGAATCTCTCATCCTTATAATCAAATCGCTGCCCAAACACGATGGAGCAGATGACGTTGGACACGGCACAAGCAAGTAAGAAGGTGGGGTCAAATGGCATACCTATCCGGAGATACAAGACATAGGATTTATACCTAGAGTGCAGTATGTCTCCCCATTGCAGGGTGAAAGTGACAAAGACAGAAGAGACCTTGGGACATGCAAGCTTTCCCTCTTTCTACAGAATGATAACAGTGGCACAGACAAGGTTGAGCTATGGGACATGGAGTCTGTCCCTACTATATATATGGTGTTGCATATCCCTAGTGCGGCAGTCCTACTACTTGTTTATGTGACATGGAGTCTGTCCATCTCAGCACAGGTTGACACAGTGACACTTGCAGAAAGGACATGATGTTCAGTTATTCTTATCTAGAAGGGCTTTAACATGATTACACACAGATGCACCTTGCGTTTTATGAAACTCCTCCACAAGGCATTTTGCCTCCTCCTGGATCCTTTCCTCAATGCTTCTTTTTCCCATCCCAAAATCTCTCAGCGTCAAAAGAGAGAAGCGTCGCAGCTGCTTCGAGCGCTCTCCGTTGCCTGCTGTGATGCCTGAGGAAGATAACCCCATTGTGGTTATGTACTGTGAATGCGCTGACTAGCTTCTGAACTGAATGATTAGGGACCAAATGAAAGAGCTCACCAAACCCTTTCAGTATGTGCTCAGCCACTGGAATTTTCCCCCGGGCACTGAAGGCGTCTCTGTGATCCACCAAGGCCTCCTTCACCACCTCATACCCACACAGCATCACCACTGGCCGTGATCCAAAATACACTGTAAACACAGGGCCGTATTCCTTTCTGAGCTGAGAAAGGGGAAGAGCAGGAGTGAGTATGACCTAGGACCTGTAGAACTGGATTCCTTAGTGAACTTGAAACCTCTGGATGTTTGAGAGCATGAAGAAGAACTTAGAACCCATACTGTAGATCTGGATATTTCAGAGAATGAATAGGATAAAGAGCCCCATTCCTCTAGGTCAGGATGCAACAGGGAATGAATAGTATACTAATCTAGAACCGCTAAGACTGACGTATAAAATCTTTTGCTGGGACCATTTGTTCAAACCGTGACTTATATAACTGCAACATTGATACAGTACTTAAATTGTGCCCAAAGCAGATGGTATACCACTTCAAAGGTTAATATTATTGGCATTGTACTCTACTGACTCTTGAAGCGGATCTCCCTCTACAAGAAATGGTTTGTCCTCAGACATTTATGAGATCCCGTTCTACAAGAAATTATTTTTTATTCATAGACTATTATGGGATTTCTCTCTATAAGAAATTATGTCTCCATAGACTTTCATGGGATTCTTCTATCAAATAATAAGATATGTAATTCACTTACCTTATTGAGTGACTGCAGGAACGTTTTGGGGTTCACTTGTAGTATGTTGCCTAACAGTGGCAAAGGGGCAGGTCCTGGGGGCAGCTCAGACTGCCCTTTGCGGGTCCTCTTCCACCATGTCAGCAAGCCAAAAATGACAAGGAGCAGTATGATGTGGGCAGCACTAGCAGGTAGCATGATTATCAACTGGGATCTACAAACTCTTGCAGGGCTTCCCTTGTCTCTGTCTTTTGTGATTAGTGAGTCCTCCTTTATATATCCTACGGTTGTGTCCAAAGAGGGAAGAACTTGGACAGTGTTGGGTAATTCCAACTCCATGTCCATTGCGATGCAGGGTCTGACATTGATCGAGGGCTGACAGATTAGACTTGCAATGTGTGTTTAAGACTCGTAGTGATTTTTTTTAGTGTGAATCATATTAATCATCAGCTCTTTCGAAACTTCATAGCGTGACCTTAAAAGTTCCAACGGCTTTAACTGTTTGCATTACACAATACGCAGATGAGCTGTTTTGTGAATGACCTGATATTTGCTTTGAAATGACATTTGAGAGAAGTGAGCGAATTGTTAATATCTGCTTCAAGGAGACATTTAAGCACATTCAAATGATTACCTTTGATGACCTGTTGAATTTCAGCTATCACCGTCTGCCTGTATGTGTCACAGGGCACTCACTGGTACACAGAAGCTTCTTTTTATTTATAAACTCAGATGCTTATCGGTTCCATTCCTAAATAACCACATAACAGCCCCAAATAGTATAATTAACTCCTTAGGAATATTCTACGAGTGGGTAACATGAGAGGTGTTAGGAAACGTTGGAAATGTAATGTCTCTTACAGTGGTGCACAAGCTCATCCTTACAGACCACAAACAGTCCAGGTTATCCAGAGTTCTCTAATTGACTATTAATTAGCTTATCTAAATATACCACATGGACAATTGCTTAGGTGAGTGCTACCCGGAAATCCTGGCCTGTTGGTAGCACTTGAGGACTTGTACATCGTTGGTCAGTTATAACTATTAACCAGCACCAGAGAGAATCTGATGCGTTCAATCCATCCACCTATAACCAAAAAAAAAAACCCCACTGGAAATGAAGGGATTCTTAAAAATATTCAGAATCTTTAATATAAAGCAGATTTGTAAAAGGAATTTCAAAGGCAGACATTTAAAAAAAAACAACTGTTTGTTTGGCAGTTTTTATGGGATATAGAAAAAAAGGAAAAGGGAACCTTATGGCAATAAAATAATAATTAGTGGGGAACAATATTACATAATACATGAGTACATATTGGTAACTAACGAGGAAAAAAATAAGGGGGAGCAAAAAGCAAGAGAATTAAAAAAAAAAATCAATAAATAAAAGGACTTGTCACCATCCACGGAGGCCGACATTGCCAGTGATGTCATGTGTTACCCCACCTTCCCCGCGCTAAAAGTGGCAGCTATACCGTGGAGGCAGTCAGACTATTGAAGAGCTGCATCCATGTTAAAGTTCCCTCTCCCCTCTGAATCCAACCATGGGCTCCATATCATAGCAAACTGATTACAGTGTTCCCATAGAAAGACAGTCATTGTCTCCATTGTCATGACATGCCAAATTTTTGTCTTGACCAGGTTCAGGTCCGAGGCATTAGGTTTTCCAGCACACGGCAACACAGCATCTGGTGGACGTGAAAATGCCACCAATGAAATTCGGCCTTCCTCTTAAGGAGAGAGGAGGCCATTTTTGAAGGTCTGTAAATAGAAATGAAATGCTCTTTAATTTATTGTGAATCCTGAAATGTCCCTCAATTATTATCTCCTCCCTTAGCCATGCCCCCATATTGATGTCATGCCCTGCCCCCTTGATTAAATCAAAGTTGACTCTGCCCCTGTAATGACAGCTCTATAGTTAAGCACCATTGTCTCTGTTTCATATGACCTGGTAGTAGAAGTGAAGGTATCTTTGCATGTGAAAGGGAAGGGCAGAAACTAAACAATTCCTTATGTAGTGGGGTACCCTTCCTTGCCTTCTCCCTGACAGGGAGAAGTAGTGTCCAGGGAGCCAGTCAAGCCCCTTGGACTAGGTCAGACCTATTCCCTGCAGGCCCCAGCTAGTTTCCCCAACACCTTATTGGAGTATTGTAGGCATGCCAGTAGTAAGGGACCTGCCCCTTAGTGTGTGTGTCAGTATGTAACAACCAGTGATGCAGATGTAACCGCAGCGTAGGATTCCCCAGGCCTGGTGGAATGGCTGCGCGGTGCTACCGGACGTAAGGAGAGAGGGGATTGTGTAGGAGGCTGTGCATCGTGGGATCACAGATGCGGTCTATCTGAGGAAATACCCTGGTGTACATGAGTAACCAGGAACGTGCATGAACACTATACATGGGAGGGTAGCGCTGCCCTCACACTAACTTTAGGTGTTGCCTTGACGGACACATTGCACCTTTAGGTGCCCAAGGGATATTGTGCACCAATATACATTGGGGGGGACTGTTATTGCTATTATTTTGACTGTTACTGTTATTATTGTGTGAGTACTGTGGGACCTGTAAGGATTCTGCTTGAACCATGCCAGGTTTTCACTACGGTTCAGGTTTTCTGTATCTCCTGCTCTTTCTTCTCTCTGTGGCCAATATGGGTACTGGCAGCCTGCTTCATAAGGCTACAGTTACCATAGGGAGTCGCCGAGCAAAGTTCTGTGTGTTTGCAGCTCCTGTCGGTCTTTGCAGTTACGCCTTACCCTCTTGCCTTGTTTGGATTCCCTGTTGCTGACCCCGGACCATGACCCCGACCTCGCTGCCTTCCGCCTGCTCTGACCTCTGCTTGCCTCCTTGACTTTGCACTTTGCAATTCTGTCGCCAGCTCTGACCCCTGCTTCCATACCGACTATGAATACTCTTACAGGACTCTGTGCCTGGGTTGTGGTCGGTTTATTTGCATCCCTACCTAAGCCCTGTGGGTCTGCCTCCTGGTTTGAGAGGATCACAGTTAGAGTGTTGCATATACCTGGTTCTGATTATTTGGGGTATACCCTATAGGTTTATCGGTTCCCTTGAGGGGCTATCCTGCCAACACTGGGATCCTCATGGGTGGAGGCGCTGTACCAGCCACCCCAGGCTCCCCAGGAGAGGAGTCTTAGGCTTTCTGTAAGCCTAACAGGTTATCACCGTAACACTTAGTCTGCTGTTTCCCTCTGGGGTAGGGAAAGGGTGTTACATTTGGAGGCACTGCTGAGATTCAGACCTTGGGTGCTCAAAAAGAAAAAAAAAGTTATACTAATAAAATTTACATTTTGCAATTTAAAATGTTGCTACCGTCCAGGCAGAAGGTCAGCAGTGGGCCTTGGCAGTCCCGGAACCTCCAAGCCGCATGGTAGCCATTGGCCACATGACAAAATTGACTATTGTGATATATAGCAGGACCCCACTCATACCGCAGGATCCGTTCAAGGTCGTGGCCAGAAAGCAAAAATCACCAAAAAGCGGAACATAGCATTTGCTATGTCCACTGGTGAATTTCCATCTCTACTACCTCTTCTGCTCATGCGCAGACTCGGCGGCCCCCCTCCTGCACATGCACGGACTCTGTGCGCATGCGTGGACATGGGGATCCCCCTTCTCGTACCACCATTTTGGTGGATCGCAGAGAAGCAAAATGCCGTGAAGCAGGGCCCTACTGTATGCCTTGCCTTAATGCAATATCCAGGGTTTACTAAAATTTGGGAAGTGGCCCGAATATCCGATTCAAATTACGCCTGGGATTCGTGCTGTGTTCTACTTCGGCCATTTTGGATGGAAAAGGGGCCTTCACTGAGTTATGAGTGGCGGATTCTCTGGGATGTCAGTCCAATGCGCTACCGGCTGCGTATTGCTACCCAGAGGCACTATCAACGGTGGAAGGATCCAAAATAAGATGAAAGGATATCATAGAAGCACAGATGGCTGTTTCTGTGTGCGGTCCCCTGAAGGGGGCAGTACAAAAGAAGAACCCTAACTTAATTAAATGTGCTCCTGACATTCCAGCTGGACAATGGGTTGCTATACGAGTGGTCTCTTACCATAATCATCCGGATAGGAGGCGGCTAGTGCTTCCAAGAAAGATGCAGTACATGACATTAAGGTCCTTACATGATGACCATGGACATTTGGGCGTAGACAAAATGTTTGGACTCCCAAAGGGATAGGTTCTACTGGTCGAAAATGAAAGAGGATGTGGAACATCATTGCCGAAGATGCTTGAGGTACATTCAGAGGAAAACACTGCAGCCCCAATGTGCAATCTGAAGAGTTATGGTTCTATGGACCTAGAATGTATGGTCTTCCTGTGCATAGAACAAGATTCCGGGGGTATCGGGAATGTCCTAGTAAAAATGATTACTACACCCACTATGCCCAAGCCTTTCCCACTAAAGACAAAAAGGTTCTCTCGAAAGCTAAGGTATTGTGGGAGAAATAACTTAATGCCAACCCTTATGCACTCAGACCAGTGCCGTAATTTAGAGAGCAGGCTCATAAAGGAGCTGCTGAAGTTACTTAATGTTTAGGTCCCGTACAACACCCTACCACCCTGAGGGTTGCTTTGCCCAAACGGTTCAATTGGACTCTGCTCAATATGCTGCTGTAACGAACCGGGGAATGCGTCCTCTGCGACGCGCTCCCTCCTTACCTGCAGGTTCAAGCAACTATGCGGATTTCACTACGCGCGCAAGCACAGAGAGGTTCTAATAACACCATGGGGCTGTCCCCACCTCCCGTTCACGTCACGTGACGGCGCCGCTCGGTGCACACATGTGACGCGTGTGCACCGCTCCCCAGCTACATGTCAGCTACCTATAATCTTTTCATCACTTCCACCTGTCTCCTGTACCGCTCCACCTATCCCTACCTCTGATGTGACTGCACCTCCACTCCTCCCCTCTATCTTATTGGTTCTCTTCTCTTACATATGCTCAGCTGTGCCACTGGCACTTTGGCTGAGTTCGTTCCTTGTAGCCTTGCTGTTCCCATGTCCCTGTTCCTAGCCTTGTTTGCCTTGCCTCACCTTGTTTGCTGTTTTGACTTCCTGTGTACGACCCGGCTTGACGCTTTGACTCCGCTTCTCTGGATTACTGACCCCGGCTTACCTCTGACCTTCAGCATATCTCTATCCCTGACCATGGCACCCGGACATCAACTATTCTTCTGGCTCCAACCCCTGACCACGGCACCATGGATATCGACTATTCTACTGGTTCCGACCTCTGACCTCAGCAAGTATCAGAACTATTCTCATTTCTCCAATCCCGACCCGGCTACCTTTACCACCCACTCTCCAGATGTGCCCTTCCTGCTGTGGGTGGCGTTTATACCCTTTCCCACCTCAGTACCGAGATCCCGTCTTGTACATGGTGAGCACAAGCGTTACAGCTGGGCACCTTGAAAGACACCGAGAAGGTTAGTTGGAGCAAGCATGTGGAACACCTGGTGCATGCCTACAACTGCACCCAGCATGAGTCCACTAGGTTCTCTCCATATTTTTTGATGTTCGGCAGAGAAGCAAGGCTACCGGTGGACATCTGTTTGGGAATCTCTACTGATGGAGTGCCCAATGTGGCACACTACCAATATGTCAAATGACTGAAAATCAACCTACACAGATCCTATCAGTTATCAGAAGAGACCACTGCTAAGCTGAATCATAATAACAAACGACAATACGACTGCAAGGTACGTGTCGGGAGCTTTGCCCTGGAGGCAACTGTCATGGGAGACCAGAACTAATACAAGGGATCAATAATCGCAAGACAGAACACAAGAGTTTATAAAATTAATTTATTGGAAAAACATATCCACAACTCTACAAAAGACACAAACATCACACATGCCCAACTGGGGACACTGGGGGATACCCTGCCTAACATGTCGCAGGGACCTACTGGCAGAGATTTCCCCTGTTCTCTCTTTGCCCAATGCCTACAGGACTGGTTTTCAGGCCTGAGACCAGCACGGGATTGGACACTGCAGGTTCTCTCTGTCACAGCAACACCTCTGTAACTCTCTGCAGGCTCTGTCTGCTAGGGGTCTCCCGCCCTGTCTGCTAGGGGTCTCCCTCCCCACCTTTTTATAAACTTTAAACATAATTTTGCAACACTCCGGGCCAGGAGCTGCCTACCTGCCCGGCCCTGATTGGGTGGGTAGGATTGCAGCATAACATTTGCAACAATTCTATGCAAACATATTAACCCCTGATTCCTCAGGTGCTGGAACCAAGCAACGACATACATATATACATAACATATAATACAATATCAATGTATTACTGACAGGTAGGGGTAATGGCAGACTTAACCTTTATTAACAGCAGCCATATTTCCCCCTACCGTCACAGCAACGTCCTTCTGAGAAATCTGGGAGTGCCAGGAAAATATAAACTGGCAAAACGATGGAGAGAGACCCCTTTCCAGGTGGATTCCCAGCCACCTGGGATTCCTCTGTACCGAATAAAATACTCTAAAGGATGGATAAAAGTTTGGCACAGGAACCATCTACTGCCCATTCCTCAAAGTGATGAGTCTGATCAATCAGATTCTTCTCCCAATGTGCAGGAGGTAATTGAAGATGAACCTATTGCATGTCCTAGCGATCCCCTGCCTACTTCATCTGGTACTGCTACCCAAAGGGTGACAATAACAATGACATTTGCTCTATGAGAGGGCCAGGGCCTCAAGCCGCTGGGAACCTCTCCAAATAAGAAGATAAAGAAGAGCTTTCAGGGTTATCAAACGTACCGGCTCCCGAATTGAGGAGGAGTCAAAGAGTTATGCGCCCCCCCCCCAGTTAGAAGGGCGTATGACTCAATAGGGAAACCCCACTATGAGTCTCAGCAGATATCTAGGGACAGGTTTGCCTCTATTATCACTGTCCTGACTGAGGTATTTAATGTCATTTAAGAAGTACTGTATAAAGTTGTATTAGGCTGTATATTTTCCATTATACAAGTTCTGTGTAATGTGCATTGTTGTGAATATGAGGTCTTTACAAGGGGAGAGTGTAGCAGGGTACCCTCCCTTGCCTCCTCCCCGGCAGTGGTCCCGTTGCTCGGGAGGGTATGTGTGAATTGCATCGGCCATGTTGTGGTTGGCGCAGCAACATGCAAATGGACTGTATGTAAGGCAGCAGCCATCTTGGAGTTGGCGCTGCAGGAAGAGAAGGTCCTGTCATTCAGGATTTCCTCTGTGGACTGGAGGCAGTGTGCTCAGTCCTGATGGAGCCAGCGAAGGGAGAGGTACTGTCCAGAGAGTTAGTCAAGCCCCCTGGACTAGGCCAGACCCATTCCCTGTAGGCCCCAGCTAGTTTCCCATACACCGTAGTGGAGTATTGTAGGGCTGGCCAGTAGTAAGGGACCTGCCCCTTAGAGTGAGTGTGTGTGTGTGTGTGTGTGTAAGAACCAGTGAAGCAGACGGAACTGCAGCAGAGGAATGTCCAGGCCTGGTGGAACGGCTGCGCGGTGCTACCGGACGTAAGGAGAGAGGGGATTGTGTAGGAGGCCGTGCATCCTGGAATCATGGATTCGGCCTATCTGAGGAAATATCCTGGTGAACATGAGTAACCAGGAAGGTACCCACGTGCACCAACACTATACGCGGGAGGGTAGCGTTACCCTCACACTGACTTTTAGGTGTTGCCTTGATGGACACCTTGCACCTTTAGGTGCCCAAGGGATATTGTGCGCCAATATACATTGAGGGGACTGTTATTGCTATTATTGTGATTGACTGTTACTGTTATTATTGTGTGAGTACTGTGGCACCCCAGTAAAGCATATACAGTACTGTAAGGGATCGGGGTCCCTGTCACCCCAGCTCCCAGCAATGCCGCGTGGCACAGGCCCCCTCCCCGTCGGCTCCTTACCCGCTCCGGTCGGGCGCTGCTCCTGTCCTCCGCGGCGCACGCCGCCGCCACCCACACACTGCCGGGACGCGCGCGCGCAGGACTGTTATAGGGCGTGCGCACACCCTTTCTTCTCTACACTCCTCCTGCAGCCTGGGCTCCACCTCCCATCAGCTGGAGGCTATTCCCACTGATGAACATCACACTAGGCATCTAAGCCTATCCCTGGCTCCGCTCAGGAATGCCCCCGCTCCACCTCTTGATCCCATTGGCTCTCCCACATATATAGTTCCTGTCTGCCCTCTCCTTCCTTGCTCTGCATAGTTTTCTTGTGGCTCTAGTAGTACGGAGGTCTATGTCTGGCTCTCTTGTATTTTGCAGCTCACGCTCCAGTCCCTGCCCTCGTTTGATACCCTTGGATTTGATCTCGGCTCTCTGTCACGCCTGTATGCCCGCAGACCAAGCTAGACCCCAGTACTGAGGTGGGAACGGTATGATACCACACACCCACAGCAGTGGGAGCAAGCCCGGAGTGTGGTATAGCGTTGCTGGGCCTGTTGAAAGAGTTGTTAGTGTATACTTGCAATGCTTGGGGAATGTCCGTGAGAATAGTCGTGTCCGTTGCCAATGTCCAGGGATCCAGAGGGTAGAGTCGTCAGAGGGCAAGCCAGGTCCTAGGAAGCCAGAGGTCAGCGGAGTCGTATGTGTAGCAGGGTTCAAAGGGATACCAGAGAGCAGAGTAGTCCAGGGTAAGCAGGGGTCAAAGCCAGGGATATCCAAAGTAACACAGGAGCACAACATAGGTCAGGTACACACAGCGAAACAGGAACTATGCAGAGCGAGGAAGAGGTGGACAGACAGGGATTATAAAGGAAGGTGCACCAATGACAGAGAGGGGAGGAGCAGAGAGAGAAGTGGGTCTATTTTGATCTGGTTTAAAACTGATTGGCCGGGAGTGCACCAGCGCCCGGAAGAGTGCACCAGCGCCCGGAACATGACCACGATGTTCGTTGGGACCACCCCCTCCAAACACTGCTTCCTGGTTTTACAAATGGCTACCTTAGCCAATGCCAGGAGCAGGTTGACTAGGAGATCCCTAGGCTTATTGTCTCGGGACACTGGGAACCCAAAAATAAAAAGATGAGGGGAAAAATGCAGCCAGAACTGCAGGAGAAGGCTCCTCAAGGTGGATAAGAGGGGCTGCAGTCTGGCGCAGTTCAATTAAATGTGATACACGGACTCCCGCTCGCCACAGAAGGGACAGGCGGCGGAGGAGTCCGTGAAATGTGCCAAATACTCTCCTGTGCTCAGTGCACTGTGGAGGACCCTCCAACTCAAATCCCCGGCGGGACGGGGAACCAAACCTGAATAGAGTTCCTTCCACCGGGGTCTCTCGCCCTCGTTCGCAGGAAATACCCGCCTCCAGAGAGTATTGGGGCGGGTGACAAGGGCGAGGTAGTGCATTATATGGAGCACTAGAGAATACAGGACTTTCCTCGGCATGCCGCGGAAACATGCCGGGGACATATTCCCCAACCTGCTGAGGTTGGGGGAGAGAGGAGCCCGAGGGGGTTGCCGTGGCTTTGGTTCCACGCAAAGATCTGGAGAGCTGAAGTTGATAGGTTGAGAAGGCTCTCCAGTCTGCAATACCCCCTCAATGAAGGTGTGTGAGTCGGGGTGGATGGCATCTTTAATCTCCCGGATCAAACGATGAGGGACGCGGGCAGTACGCAGACCCATGCGGGGCGCGAGCACCTCTGCCCTTACCCAGTCTCTCCGCTCATAGTCCAGGAGATCCCCGACTCTGGTCACCTGCGCCAGGATTAGCCGGCGGCAAATAGAGGGTGAATCCAACATCCGAGCCCCCACTGCCGGATTATACAGCAGGGGCTCGGCGAGGAAATCAACCCCCACCGCCTGTTCCTTCCTGGTCGCAGAGACCAGTTTCCAGGCCTTAAGTAAGCCCCGGTAGTATGCCGACAGCACCGAGAGGTCTCTACCTAAACCCTCGTGCCTGATGATAAACAGTTGCCGGTCATACCTCATATTGCGCAGCTGGCGAAAGAAACTGGTTGCCAGCTGGCACCACTGCGGAGATGGATCTGCGAATAGGTATCTCTGCAGGTATTGGAGGCGGAAAGTGTGTAACTGGGAGTGGACACACACAACTCCCTGTCCACCCTCCTCCAAAGGAAGGCACGCAACTCCCGCAGAGACCCAATGCTTCCCCATCCAGAGAAAATCCATCAACCTCCTCTGGATCTTGTTGATAAATTCGGGGGTCGGACCCATGGCTATCAGCCGGTGCCATAGCTGACTGGCCACCAGCTGGTTGATCACCAGGGTTCTTCCCCTGAGGGAAAGCATTCTCGACAGATACACCCAAGACCCCAGACGAGCAATGACTCGTTCCTCAAGATCACTGAAGTTTTCTGGGGCCGGGTTCTTCGCAGCAGACAGGTAGACTCCCAGATATTTGAGAGTATCGCTCCCCCACGAGACATTACGAAATGTGGGGGGCAAAGAGTCCACCTGTAAGGGACCCACCAAAATGCCGGAGCACTTGGACCAGTTGATCCGAGCAGAAGAGGCCGCGGTGTAGACCTCTTGGCACGCTTGCGCCTGCTCTAGATCATCTAGGTCCTGGGCCACGAGGAGCACGTCATCGGCATAAGCCGACAGGACTACCCGCATGTCGGGCTCCCGCAGCACCAGCCCGGTGAGCCTCCTCCTCAGTAGGCAGAGGAAGGGCTCAATGGCCAGCGCGAACAGTTGCCCAGAAAGGGGGCACCCTTGACGTACTCCCCAACCAAACACAAAAGGTGCCGTCAGGGACCAATTGATCTTCACCAGACACTCTGCAGAGGCGTACAGCATCTGGAGAAAGTCCACAAATTGTGGGCCAAAGCCAAACTCCCGCAGGGTCTGCATGAGGTAACGGTGATCCACCCTGTCAAACGCCTTCTCCTGATCTAGGGACAGGAGGGCGAGTGACAGACCAGTCCTCTGCGCGTGATGTAGCAGGTCCCGGACCAGAAAAATGTTGTCATGAATGCTCCGGCCCGGGACAGTATAGGACTGGTCGGGGTGAATCACCTCTGCCAGCACTGACTTGAGCCTCAGCGAGAGCGCTTTGGCTACGATCTTATAGTCCGTGCTTAGCAGTGAGACCGGTCGCCAGTAAGAGATCTGGCGGAGATCCCCCTTCTTCGGCAGCAAAGACAGTTTTGCCCGCCGACACGAAAGGGGCATCTCACCGGTCTCCAGGGCTTCGGCCAGGACCTCGGTGAAATCAGGTCCCAGCATCTCCCAGAAAAACCGGAAGAACTCCACAGTCAGCCCGTCTTGCCCCGGTGTCTTTCCGCGGGACATGAGACTGAGGGCTTCAGAGAGCTCGGCCAGAGTCAATGGTAACTCGAGCCGCTCCCTTCCATCCTCACCGACCGTGGGAAGCCCCTCCCATAAGACCCTGCATGAATCTGGCTGGATGGACTCCGGAGAGAAAAGATCTACGTAGAACCTCAGGGTTCTGTCCCGGATGCTCTCCGGGTCAGTCAGAGGGGTACCGTCCTCCGCTAGCAAGCAGGTGATGTGTTTACGGTTTCCCCTCTTTTTTTCCAGCGCGTAGAAGAGGCGCGACCTGCGACCCATCTCCCGAAGGAAGTGGATGCGGGATCGCACATACGCCCCCCGAGCTCTCCGATCTTCCAAGTCCCGGAGATCGCACTTCCTCTCCACATACGCACTCTGCAGGTATTGGTCTCCCGCCACAGACAGCTGCTTCTCGAGATCGAGCACCTCTTCTCTAAGGGCCTCGATCTCAGCATCGCGCTGCCTGCTGGCACCTCTGGTGTACTCCTGACAAACGAGGCGCAGATGAACCTTGCCCCCATCCCTCCACTG
Organism: Ascaphus truei; assembly: GCF_040206685.1. Classification (NCBI taxonomy): domain Eukaryota; kingdom Metazoa; phylum Chordata; class Amphibia; order Anura; family Ascaphidae; genus Ascaphus; species Ascaphus truei. The sequence goes on from NC_134489.1 coordinate 6,340,331, forward strand.
CTCTAACGTGGCAAGGTCTGACCTGCAACCTCTCCAGGCCATCCAAAAGTCTCGGACCGACGTCGCAAACCTTTGTCCTCCAACAACGTATTGTTGAAGTGCCAATAAGCGGCCAAGGGCGCTGCTGGTAGTAGCGCCACCGTCACGGACGCACAGTTGTGGTCCGTAAACGGCGCCAGCCTAATGGCACTGGACTGGGCTCGCGACAGGCTGTGGCTAGATATATACAGCCTGTCGATCCGGGACCAGGACATCCGTTCACCCCTAAACACCCTAACATGGGCGAACTCAGTGGATGCCTTGGGATGTTGTTCTCGCCAGACATCTACCAAGGAGTAGCGGGTGATGACCTCCCGCAAGGCCGACGCAGAACACGGGTGTGGCTCCGGACCATTCCGGTCTTTCAGAGCCTCGAGGGTGCAGTTAAAATCACCCCCGAGCACCACGTATTCGTCCGAGTCGACTGTCTCCAGGTATTCAAACATTCTGACGAAGAACTGCCTTCTCAGGGGTCCGGTGGCAGGAGCATACACATTCAAGAAATTAAATGTGTAGTCCTCGTGCCGGACCCTGAGATGCAACAGGCGACCTGGAACAACAGCTTTGGCAAGCAGCAGCTCTGGTTGAAAGGACTCAGAGAACAGGGTCACCACCCCACTAGATGATGAAGTGAGGTGGCTGAAGAAGACCTTGCCTCGCCACTCCAGATGCCAGCTGGCTTCAGCCTCTTGAGTGGTATGAGTTTCCTGCAGGAAACTCACAGAATACTTTCCCTTCTGTAAAAAGGAGAGTACCTGGAACCTGCGAAACCCGTCCTTACAGCCATTCACGTTAAGTGTACCGATGCTCAAAGCCATTTGTAATCAGGAGTTTTTCTTATGCTTTCCACAGGCGCTCAGGGTGCTACACCCCGAGAAGCCTTTATGTGGTCTCGCATCAATTTATGAAATTTCAGGACACGAAGATGGATAGGCCCAGAGATTTTGGCCTTGTGGTTAGCCCTGATGTATACTAAGAGAGAGTAGAGAATGACCGAGGCATCCTTCCACCTTCCAAGGGCCAACTGCACCTTCGTGGTTCCGTGTTTGCAGAGGGTATCCTCCAGGAAACCATCTAGCTCCTGGGCAGGGATAACAGGGGTCAAAGAGTCCACCAACTCCGCGGTGCCAGAGGACTCCTCACTGAGCCCCAACTCCCCGAGCTCCTCTTTACTGAAAAACTCAAGACCCCCGCTCTTCCCTGCGGGGGCCTTTCTCAGCCTTAGAGTGGGTCCCCTCTTCGGTGTTTCCACGAGGGGGTCCACTATATCCTCCACATCCAACCCCGGGGTAGGATGTTCATGGGTAGCTGGTGGCGGTATGGCGGAGGTAGCGGTCTCCCTAATGTCCTCGGGGGCCAACGAGGCACACAGTGCCCTCCTGGTCTCCTCTACCGCCATGCGAACAAACGGGATGCCACGGGTGTTCGTATTAATTGCGGGAGGGCACTTTTCAGCAAGTACCACATAGGGAGGGTCCAGCCCAGCAGTCGCCTCCAACAAAGTGACCGACCAAAACTTCTCACCAAGAGAGTTCACAACTGGCATCTCCCAGATGCAAAGTGATGTGCTCGCTAAAACACCCTCACCCACACCCGCCTCCCCCGCTCCATCCTCCAAACCCCCAACCATGGGGTCAGCCCTAGCCCATCTCTTCACTCCGGTGACACAAACCGGGGCTTTTTAGCCCGAGGTGTGCCACCCGAAGGCGGTACAGCCGGAGGGGGATTCTGGTCGACCCCCAAGTCTCCGAAGACAGCTACTTTCGGTGTGACAGGTTCACCGAAGCACAAGTCCCCGGGGGATGTTCTCCAACTGGGAGGGGTGTTGGAAGGCTCCCCAACGTCCATTTCTAGGGGCAAAGCCTCATGTTGTTGAGCACTTTGATCTTCCACCCCAGGGACGCCGGGTACCTCCTCTTCCCATTGCATTGTTTCCAGATCTTCAAGGGGGGGGGGGGGCTGCATATTTATGGGGTCCGGCTCACACTGGCTAGTCCTAACCTGTGGGCCGGACAGGGCCACCCTGTGCGGAATTGATGTTGCATTCCGCTTTGGAGACTTCTGAGGGTGAACGTAATACGGTTCACCCTCCTCGCCCTCCTCAATCACCCTCTTGTTCTTAGTTTTTGATTTCCTCTTCCTGGGGATTGATTCCCCAAAAAAGGGTACCGCTACCTCTACAGCAGGAGCCTCCCACCGCTCCCCCGCACCCTGTATGGTGCTTACATTGGGGGTAGGGTGCTCCTGGGGGGAGACAGCGACAACAGAGGGTGACTTCTTCAGGGTAACTTTTTTCTTTTCCCTTTTTTTTTGGGGAGAAGTGCAGACATCACCGCCCGAGATGGGGCAGCGACATCTCCTGCGGTCCCAGGGAGGGCCCCGCCCCAGTGAGCACAGCGGCACAGGGTGTCTCCTCCCGGGGGGGACAGTGACAACAGAGGGTGGCCGCTCCAGGGCGACCCCCTCCCCCTCTCTCCGCTCCCCGGGGAGAGGTGCAGATGTCACTGCTCGAGACGGGGCAGTGACATCTCCTGCAGTACCAGGGGGGACCTGGGCCCCCGAGGGCTCCGCCGCGGTGGGCGCAGCGGCACAGGGTGTCCTCTCCCGGGGGGAGACAGCGACAACAGAGGGTGGCCACTCCAGGGCGACCCCCTCCCTCCGACCTTATTGGAGGTCCAATGCGGCTACAAGAACCGGTACCCAGGAACGTTCCTCAGGACCGTAGCCCTTCCAGTGTACTAAAAACTGAAGTCCTTTTTTGGAGACACGAGAGTCGATGAGAGGCTATTTCGTACTCCTGTTGACCCAGGGTGGACACTGGACTAGGTCTCCGAGAGGGATCTGGGAAATGAGGGCTGGACACAAAATCCTTAAGGAGAGAAACGTGAAAGACTGATGGAATTTTCATTGAGGGGGGAAGCTCGAGGCGATAGGCTACAGGATTAACCTTCTCTAGTATCTTGAATGGTCCCAAGAATCTTGGGGACAGTTTGGGTGAAGGAGTCTTGAGCCTAATATTCTTGGACGACAGCCAGACCAGATCACCAGGTTTGAATGAAGGACCTTTTTGGCGGTGACAACCAGCTTTGGTCTTTTGCTTGGCCACCGCAGACCGTAAGAACTTGAGAATCTTTTTCCAGGATTCTTGCAAATTAGTGATATGAGAGTCGGCTGCAGGAACTCCAGAAGGAGAAGGTGAAAGAGGGAGACTACTGGGGTGAAAGCCACAGTTGATGAAGAAAGGAGACTCCTGAGTAGACTCGTTCTTTAAGGAATTAATGGCAAATTCGGCCCATGGTAGAAGATCCACCCAGTTATCTTGTGAGTCAGAAATGAAGCATCTTAGATACTGTTCGAGAGTTTGGTTCATCCTTTCAGTTTGACCGTTGGTTTGTGGATGATATCCAGAGGAGAACAAGAGGGAGATACCCAATCTTTCAGAGAAAGCTCGCTAGAAGTTCGAGATGAACTGGGACCACCGGTCTGAGACGATAGAAATGGGAACGCCATGCAGCCTAAAGATTTCTTTGGAGAAGACATCCGCCAAGGTGGCCGAGTTGGGAAGACCCTTGAGGGGAATAAAGTGAGCCTGCTTTGAAAATCTATCAACTATGACCAAAATAGTGTTCATCGCTTTGGACACTGGCAGTTCAACGATAAAGTCCATCGAAATGTGTTTCCAGGGTTGTTCAGGGATGGGAAGGGGTAGCAGAAGTCCAGAAGGCTTATGATGAAGGGTTTTACTCTGGGCACAAACAGGACAGGCGGAAGTAAAATTGAGAATATCTTGATTCATCTTAGGCCACCAAAAAGTCCGTTTAATGAGATCAGCTGTCCTCTTGAAGCCTGGATAACCAACTGCTCTGGGGGAATGACCCCAAAGTAAGACTTTATGGCGGAAACGTGGAGCCGTGTAGAGACGTCCTTCTGGTACCCTGAACCTGCTGGGAATATGCGCTTGTGCCTTGTGGATCTCGTCCAATACATCAAAGTTGTTAGCAGAGACTATGCACTTGGCCGGGAGAATAGGTTCTGAGATTTCTTTAGCCTCGGTCTCAGAGGCAAACTGACGAGAAAGGGCGTCCGCTTTAACATTTTTGGTACCCGGGATATAGGAGATGGTGTAGTTGAAGCGGGAAAAGAAGAGTGCCTAGCGAGCCTGGCGGGAGCCCAAGCGACGAGCACCCTCAATATATAACAAATTTTTGGGGTCAGTGAGAATGGCGATTGATTCCTTGGAACCCTCTAGAAGATGTTTCCATTCCTGGAGAGCCAACTTAATGGCCAAAAGCTCACAATTACCGACATCATAATTCTTTTCTGCTGCTGAAAATTTCCATGAAAAAAAACCACAAGGATGGAGTTTCTCTTGGGGAGAAGTCCTCTGGGACAGAACTACGCCAGCTCCTACGTCTGAGGCGTCAACCTCCAAAGCAAAGGGGAGGGGAGGTATCCGGGTGATGCAGGATGGGGGCAGACATGAACGCCTTCTTGAGAGTCTCAAAGGCAGTGATGGCCTCTGGTGACCAGGATGAGACGTCGGCACCCTTCTTGGTCAAGGCGGTGATGGGAAGGGCAATGGAAGAATTTTTTTTGATAAAATTCCTGTAATAATTGGCGAAGCCAAGACAACGTTGCACAGCTTTGAGCGAATTAGGGAGTGGCCAATCGAGGACCGCCTTCAGCTTCTCTGGGTCCATGGAGAAACCTTGGCTGGAGATGATATAGCCTAGGAAGGCCGTGGAAGCCTGGTGAAACAAACACTTCTCCATCTTGGCGTAAAGATGGTTAGAACGAAGCCTGGAGAGCACAAGTTTGGTATGTTGAATGTGTTCCTCCATATTTTTAGAAAAAATAAGGATGTCGTCTAGATAGACAATGACAAAAGTTCCCAAAACGTCACGGAAGATGTCGTTCATAAATTCCTGAAACACGGCCGGGGCGTTAGACAGCCCAAAGGGCATAAGAAGGTATTCATAGTGTCCAGAACGTGTGTTAAATGCTGTTTTCCACTCGTCTCCCTCCCTTATGCGAATGAGATTATAGGCACCCCTTAAGTCCAGTTTTGAAAAAATAGAGGACCCTTGGAGACGATCGAACAGTTCAGAAATGAGCGGAAGCGGATACCTGTTTTTCACCATGATCTTATTGAGTCCGCGGAAGTATATGCAAGGCCTTAGAGATCCATCCTTATTCTTCACAAAAAAAAACCCAGCACCAGCAGGAGAGGTGGAGTTGCGGATGAAACCCTTTTCCAGGTTTTCTTGAATATAAGTAGTCATGGCCTCAGTCTCTGGGATGGAGAGTGGGTAAGACTTAGACTTCGGCAGAACAGTCCCAGGAATGAGGTTGATTGGCCAATCGTACGGGCGATGAGGAGGGAGGACCTCTGCTTGTACCTTGTTGAACACGTCCAGGTACTCATGGTACATGGCAGGCAGGGACAAATGATTGGCAAGTACGGAGTCCAGACTAGCCAGCACAACCACGGGAGGATCTGCTGGCGTAGTATCTGCGGGCGAGGGCCACTGGATGGGCAAGGTACCGGACCAATCAATGCGCGGATTGTGGAGTTAAAGCCAAGGCAATCCTAATATAATTTGTACGGAAAGGGACTGGAAAACGTCAAAGACAATTACCTCCTTGTGACAATCAGCCAGGGTCAAGGTAAGAGGAATAGACTCCCAGATGATGAAAGCCAGCTGGAGTGGTCGTCCGTCGATGGCCTCAAGGCCAACTGGGCTCTTCCTTCTGACTATGGGGATTTGATTCTCTACTGCAAACTGCTGGTCCAGGAAATTACCGCCCGATCCGGAATCTATGAACGCTTCGACCTTTACGACAAGGTTGGGACCCTCCAGTGTGGCTAGTAGCATCAGCTTTTTTGGGAGAGCTTTGGTAGGAGAGGGGTTAGGAGAGACAGTACCCAGTAGATGCCCCTCTACCTTTACTGGGTGTGCCCATTTCCCGGCTTCAAGGGACAATTCTGGAGACGATGTTCCGAGGAAGCACAGTAGAAACACAGCCTGTTCTGGCGCCGCCACGCTCTCTCGGTTGCCTGGAGTTGTTGACTGCCGACCTGCATAGGTTCCGAGGCCTCCAGGGCCAGGAGAGGAGTAGTGACTGACCTGTGAGAAACAACAGAGGGAGAAGAACAGGAACAGTGTCTCAAGTGTCGTCACTCCTGCGTGCACTGATCCATGCGTACGCTCAGGGTGATGAGTTCCTCCAGGGACGTAGGTCGGGCGTGAGTAGCCAGATCGTCTTTCAACGTATCTGAGAGTCCGTGCCAGTACGCAGCTGTGAGTGCCTCTTCATTCCATTGAACTTCGGCGGCCAGCGTACGGAACACGATGGCGTATTTGGCAGCTGAATTTTGACCCTGAGAAACATGGAAGAGGGAGAAGGCAGCTGTCTCGTGCCGTGCAGGGGTATCAAACACAAGTTGGAATTCACGTCTGAATAAAGTATAATCTTGCGTTATTTCGCTTCCACGCTCCCATAGGGGAGTGACCCAGGCAAGGGCGTCTCCAGTGAGTAGGGCATAAATATACGCAATCTTAGCACGGCCAGTAGGAAACAGGGAGGGAGACATCTCAAACTGCATCTCACATTGGTTTAAGAACCCGCGGCAGTTGAGGGGGTTCCCATCATAGCGATTCGGAGAGGGAATCCGTGGGCCAGGGCTGGCGTAGGTATTCGCCATTTTTGGTGCAGAAGCCGTGGAACCCTCCTGACAGGCGAAGGTGGCTAATTGCTGGGAAACTGTGGACAGCTGATCGCTAACAAAGCGTAAGGCCTCTATGGTAATACTTGTACCCACCTCAGGGGTGTCTGCGTTTGTTGGGCTCTGCATAATGTCACGCCTGTATGCCCGCAGACCAAGCTAGACCCCAGTACTGAGGTGGAAACGGTATGATACCTCAAACCCACAGCAGTGGGAGCAAGCCTGGAGTGTGGTATAGTGTTGCTGGGCCTGTTGAAAGAGTTGTTAGTGTATACTTGCAATGCTTGGGGAATGTCCGTGAGAATAGTCGTGTCCGTTGCCAATGTCCAGGGATCCAGAGGGTAGAGTCGTCAGAGGGCAAGCCAGGTCCTAGGAAGCCAGAGGTCAGTGGAGTCGTATGTGTAGCAGGGTTCAAAAGGATACCAGAGAGCAGAATAGTCCAGGGTAAGCAGGGGTCAAAGCCAGGGAAATCCAAAGTAACACAGGAGCAGGTAATCACAGGAGCACAGAGGGAGCACAACATAGGTCAGGTACACACAGGGAAACAGGAACTATGCAGAGCGAGGAAGAGGTGGACAGATAGGGATTATAAAGGAAGGTGCACCAATGACAGAGAGGGGAGGAGTAGAGAGAGAAGTGGGAGAAGCTAGAGATAGGTCAGAGGGAGAAGAGGAGGAGACAGAAGGGGCAGTCAGGGGAATGGCCTGTACAGCTTGGGAGGCGGAGACAGAGGGAACCTGATAAGAAGAGTCTGTGTGCACGCCCCCTGTAAGCTGGGGATGCGCGCACACAGGTTGCAACACAGGCACGGACCGCACGGAGCAGGGGAAGACCGCAGGAGGGGGACGGAGCCAAGAGGAGGGGAACGCGCGCGAGGCCTGTGCTCGCGCGATGGTCAGCAAAGGCAGAGAGGAGCATGCACATGCGTCCTCCGTGGGCTTTGAGGGTGCATGCACCGGACGTGTCACCAGGCGCGCAGAACGCCGTGCCGTGGGCACCACGCGAGGAGGAAGCAACGGGACGGATGGCACCACAGGGGAAGGTAAAGGAGCTATCGCGGGGAGAGGGAGCGTGGAGGATCAAAGCAGGGGCTAAGGGAGCGCGTGGGTATGCGGGACCTGCGGGGAATGCGCTGTGGCAAGGGGAGAGAGGTAGAAGGTGAAGGAGAGGAGTGGGAAGGAGTAGAAAGGGTGACAGGAGATGGGAGAGAGGGACAAGGAGAGGAAGGAATCTCCTGAGTCGTCACACTCTCGTTAGACTTCGTGTACCTCGCTACCCCCTGGACTCGGCTTTGGACCTCACTACGCTGCTCTCTCCTGCCCTTGACCTACAGCTTTCGGATTTATACCTTTGGACCTCTGGCACGGCAAGTATCTGGCTAACCCTTTCCTCACCAGACATGGCAATGCATCTTACCACACTCCGGGCATGGAGGAAAAGGAATGGAGTTCCATGCCAATGATGACGTCAACACGGTAGTACTCTCACGTGAACAAAGAGTCAAAACCAGGATCTGGTTGTGATTATTTGGGGTATACCGGTTCCCATGACGGGCTATCCCGCCAACGCTGGGATCCTCACAGGTGGAGGCGCTGCACCAGCCACCCTAGGCTCCCCTGGAGCGGAGGCTTAGGCCTTCAGTAAGCCTAACAGGTTAGCACTGTAACACTTTGCTGTTTCTCTCGGGGGTAGGGAAAGGGTGCTACACTTATAACATCACAAAAAAGGTAAGTAGCCAGAGGTTGAGACACCCCCCAAGTTTAGAAGCTAGCATTAAGTATGCAAAGAAGGAAGAGTGAGGAAGGAAGAGAGAGAAATAAAAAAAAATAGGGGTTAAGGAGACAAAAAGGAAGGGGAGGAAGAGAAGGGAAAAATAACAATAGAGAAGAGAAAGAGGGATGGAAAGAAACAGAGTTGGAAAGAGAGAAGGGGAAAACCCTGAAAGAGAGGAGGAATTCGGTGACGGAGTGGCCTGTAGGCGAGATCAGATCAGATTCTACACATGCAATCTTTAGGGTAAACCAAACAGTGAGTGATTTTATTCTCCACAAAACAGCAACCACACAGTAGGGCTACTGCTCCTTTAAGGCAAAACACAAAACCATTAAACCAACACCTACTCCTTTCAGGAGACTGACTAAATATTACAGTGGCCCTTCTATCTGATTGGCTGGGTAAGCCAGGTACCAGTCCAAAACTTATAACCACAATATTAGCAAGACAGGAAACAATATAGAAAGTCTTATCTGTGGTTCTGGTCCAGGCACCTTAAGACACAGGCGGTGAAGTCCTGCTACTCCCAGTAAGTCCTTTTGCCATAGCTGTGCAGGTTTCTCTGCTGTGTAGGGCATTAGGTTCCCCCACAGTTGCCAGGCAAAATCCTCTGGTTAACAAGCCTGGATCCCTGCAAGCGGGAGCTCTGTGATCCTCTCACAGAACCTCCAACAGGAACACTGACAGATTCTCATTTCCTGCCTTTTATGAACAAACAAAAATAAACTGTGCGCTACTATCTAACTCCTACTTATAACTAATTAAAGTGCAGTGACTAAACCATATATAGACTATATAAACCACAATACCAAGTGAATAAGTGATTATATAATAATTTATATCATAACCGTGTGGTTGATAAGGGCGTCTGCTGCTATAAACATTGGGGGTGGCTCAGCACCCCACACACTCTAGGAAATGGAAACAAAAAGAAAACAGCGCACAACGCCAAATAGTGAAGCAAGTAATAAAAATGTATTACAATAATATTGGGGTATAAAATCTGCGTACAGTACCGACACACTTTATTCGAGTGTGGTCGGTACCGCAAGCCGGGAAATCTCCCGGCTTGCTAGTGGCCGCCCCTCGGCGTGCCGCGCGTCATAGACGCGCGGTCACGCGTCTTCGGGAGCGTGCGCCCCCTGCACGCGCGTCCAGGGGCTCCCCGAGGGAGCCCTGGTGTCCCGCGATCGCGGGACAGCGGCAGGGGGTTCCGGGGGACCCGGCGGACCCGGCAGCGGTAGGGAGAGCGCCCCGATCGGAGGGCGCTCTTCCGCTGCTTCGGCGCGCGCCCGTCACTCTCGGGCGCGCGCCAGGCAACTGCTGCGGCAGAGAACGGGCAAATGCTCGAATAAACTCTGCCGCAGCAGTACATCAAATAAAGAATACATAAGCATTTAGTGTATATAACACTTGTTACCACTCCAGGATTGTAGACAGGGGAATCAGCTTTCTCTGCAGGAGCCTCTGTGGTGGTTGTGGGGCACAGGATCCCTCATACACTCTTTGTCCAGCTGGAAGCTGCTTTCAAGGGAGTTCCTTAGCAGCAGTCTGGCTCAACTGCAGGTTCAAGCACTCACTGAAACAAAGTCTCAGGCGGCAGTATGCCTCTTCCAGGGGTTTTTCTTCTTTTCTTACAATCCTCCGTTTGCAGCAGTGACAGGGCAGTTCAGAGCCGATGGAGAGGCTCAGCAGACACTTCCGCAATTAGATGCACCTGCACAGCGTGCCACGATGTCGCTCCGTCACGTGATGTAGCGGGGTGACGTCACAGTTCCCGTGGCAATAAGGAAGGAGCAGAAGATAGTCCTTCAGAGTCTCTACAGCGGCGCAATAACCGCTTCAATCAGCAAAAAAAAACCAAATGGTATTGAATATGATGCAGATACAGGGGATAATAAAAAACAATAAATTGGCATAAACTAAATACATCCAACGCATTTCGTACATCTAAAGAAGTACTTAGAAGTCCCTGAAGAAGTACTTAGATGTACGAAACAATCCTGACTCCGGCTACATACCCCAATGATCCGCTACTCTACACTCCTAGACCTGTTTACGCTGTCCTCTATTACTCTGACCCGGCCGGCAAGATTATCCTACATGCTAGATGTGCCCTCGCGGTTGTAGTCAGTGCTCTATACCAATCCCTACCTCAGCCCCGCGGTCGCGCCTCGTTTGTGGTGAGCTACGCGTTACATAGAAGATACAACCTTGTAATCTTATTCAACCCTGTATACTAACTTGTAGCCTTGCTTACATTTTCAGAAAAGAGAGAAAAAATATAATATTGCAATATTCACACCACACACTGCATACTCGAGGCATAATATACGATATAATAGCACTAGCAAATTATGTTACAATGCTAAACTGTCCATGGGGTTCATGCAGTAAGTGGCAGAAAAAAGCATTAGCCAGTTTAGCAAATCGCCATGTTTTTGGCGTGTTAAAGTCACTGTATGCTGTAAGTGGCGAAACTGCGGCGAATCAATGCGCCACCACCATTTGCAAATATGGCGACTCGCTTGGCGGGAATGGTGAAATGGCGTGCACGCACCGCCAATGGCGTTCTGTTTCTGAATCGCGCGATTAAACAACCAATGGCGTGATTGTGCGGCCTATTTAAAGGTAACATTTGTTTATATTCTTTCTCTGTGTTGTTGGGAGAGAGAGAGAGAGAGGGAGTGACGGAGTGACGGACAGAGCTGTGCATTGTGAGAGTAATTGATAGACGTGTTGATTGATTTGTTTTGTGCTGTTATATTTTGTTTAGCATTTGTTGTTAGTGTGTATTATAATTTGTGTAGTGAGTTTGAGGTTTTTTTTTTTGTGTTGCTTGTGAGAGGTATGGCCGGGAGGCGTGGGAGTCAGAGGACTGATGCTGGGGTGAGTGATCTGAGTCAGGAGAGTGATGTTGCTGACAGTGTTGATGCTGAGTTAAGTACTGTGAGTCAGGAGAGTGATGCTGCTGTGAGTGTTGCTCCTGTGAGAAGTCGTGTGAGAGAGGGGAGTGATGCAAGGGTGAGTGCTGCTTCTCGTGTGAGTAGCCGTGTGAGAGAGGGGAGTGATGCAAGGTTGAGTGCTGCTTCTCGTGTGAGTAGCCGTGTGAGAGAGGGGAGTGATGCTAGGGTGAGTGTTGCTCGTGTGAGTAAGGGGACTGGTGGTGGTGTTGCACGTGGTGGTGTTGCACGTGGTGGTGTTGCACGTGGTGGTGGTGTGCGTCATGGTGTTGCACGTGGTGGTGTGGCGTCTGATGGTGCATTGCTTCTGGATTCTCTTCCATTGGAAGAAGGGGAGTCCAGTCAGCATCAGGCAGCACGTGCTCCAACGAGAAAGCAAACAGTGAAAAGAAATAAAAGATTTAATAGTGCTGAAATGACAGCCCTTGTGACGGGCATTGTGGCAAAATATGATCAGCTCTGTGGTCATTTAGTAGGTAAGATATTGTAATCCTTGATTATGTATTTATTTATATTCCTATGATTATGCTTAAATATCTTGTATTACATGTGATTTCATGCCCTTTATGTATGTCATATGTAATACATGGTATATATGACAGTATGTAAAGGAGGTTAAGGATGTATGTGAAAGTCATTGATGTATTTCTAAAAATAATGCATGTAATAGATCCGAGTACATAATTATTGTATGCACATGATCAGTTACTCTTACAATTTTAAATTGCATTTAGATATTGTAATGGATGTCATCTTCATTATTGAATAATTTCCTTGTAACACTAGTTGAAGGCAGCATGCAAAGTACCTATACTTTAAGATTATTATTTTTAATGCATTGGCTACTCTGCATAGGTTATTACTATTCATGTATAGCGGTATAAATGTTACATGTGAACAATTACTTTATGTATATGTTTTATAATGTCAACATCTTTGTACATATGATATACTATATATTTCCCCATACACAGCATATATAAATATTCATACTGTTACTCTCCCTCTGTGTACACACACAACACATTTGCTATACACACACAAAATTGTGGTACACACAACATAAAAAACGCACACAATACACCTCACATTCAACATGGAGTTGGACCAGTTATCCTAACCATGAACCCCATCCCCCCACCCCACCCACACATCAACATAATGTTAGACTCAAATGTTGCATTAATGGAGGGGAGGAGTCCAATAGTGTCTAAGTTATTGTCCAATCCCCTGTTGTGTAAGTGTTAGGCCTCGTTTAGGGTGCTTCCTTTGGAGGCACTGCGTGCGAACAAGAGGTACAATGTATTTAATCTGAACTGTGGTTGTCATGGTAGCCGGTGTGCTGTCTCCGAACTATGGAGTTTATGTAGGCTAAAGTTAAATGAAGCAAACCATACGTTTATTTAAGCTGCTGCAGCGTCACTGTGACCTAGGCAGCCAATTGCATCATTCTTGAGAATGAGTTCAATAGTGCAACTTCTATCCCTAACCTGGCATCTGTATCCCCTCCCCCTCTCTGCCTCCTCAACACGTGATTAAATCTGCTGACAGAATCAACACACATTACCCATCACACTGTCGCCCTCCCTCAGTAACGCACTCACTGCAACTCGTGGTTTTACACCATGAACGAGGCATAATGCTGAATGTATTAATTTTAAATCACTTTTAAATGTTCTTGAACGTGCCACATTCAAGCATGATTACAACACATAACATTTTGTAATCCGACTTCAGTGCTGCTCAAATACTGTAGAAGTTACCCACAATAATGACATGTTACAAAAAAATTAAATGTTCACGTCAGATGCATAAATTCCTGCCAGAATTGTATGATTTTCTTATTTGAGGCAGCTGTGCTTTGTTTTCTTGTGAATCAAAACATGCAGTGTTTGCTGCCTTATCACCCAGGGGTTCTGCATGTCTGTGAAAGCATTCTTAGTAAATATGGGTGTAGCATGACATCTTCTGACTATCATTCTACATTAACACCATGATGTCAATAATTTCATGTACATCCATGTATGTATTATTTAATGTGCCACAGTTGTATAAAGTTTTTGTCATATTCTATAATTTAACACTATTGCATGCATTGTTGAGAACAGAATTATAAAGATTCTTGATTGTACTACATTATTCTATTTAAAGGCAGGACCAGTTCTACAATTAAACGTCATTTATGGGAGGAAATTCGTGTGTCGGTCTCAGCCTGTGGAAATCAAGTTCGGACAGTGAAGAATTGTAAAAAAAATTTTGATGATGTACGGAGAAATTTGAAAAATGCCATTCAATTTGGCCGCAGGCATCCCCTATTACATTCACCCCTTTGGAGGAGATGTTGAGGGAAAAATTATTACCTGTTTCCATCTCTGGATTATCTGGAGACAGAGATATAGGGATTACTCCCCTAATTAGTCCACAAGGTGATTAATCTATATATATTTCATGTTCTTTATAATAGTGTTTATTATAATGTGACAGTTGAGAAAAAAGTAGATTCATGTTTAATTTCAAGTAACATCTAGGGTATTCACAATCTGAAGAATAACGTTTATTGTTTAGTTTCTTGTGATAAAATTATGTTGTGAAATCATTATCTAGTAATTTGTCAGTAACTTAACTAGTTAGGTTTTGTTATGTAACTCTCTAGGTGCATTATTGTGTGCCATTACACATTAACTTGTTCACAAAGTGAATAGTTACAGTAATGCTTTCTGCTATCTTCCAAAAACTTATTATTCTATTATATTTCTCATGAACATTGTAACTTTCAAAATGTTAATCTTAATGTTTGCTCTATTTTTACATTCATATAGTTACACCTGTGTCTCAGAACAACCAAGAAGAGGTGGACACATCTGATTCATCTTTTGCATCAGCACTTTTGGAAGGTGAGCCTATCCTGTTAGCATTTTGGAATGTTTTTTTTTTCCAGTAACCACAAAAATATGTTTGACCATAGTTAAGATCCACATGTTACAGATATGATCATGCTCATAATTATTAGTATAGTAAAAACAAGAAAACAAATCCTGCGCTCCTACCAATTAGGCACAGAAAAATTATTATTCTCATGAAAGAGTGTATTTGTTTAAAACCTTTGGCCAAACCATTAGTAAGCCTGCATGCCACGTCAAGGCAACCCCTTTAATGCAGGTACCTACACTATACTGTATATATATGTTATTATTGTCCCATGGACTAGTGAAAAAATAGTTAAATCCCTGAAGGGGTTAAACAAAGCATGATCTTATAGTAGTGCAATGAAAATGTGGTTGAAGCCAGTATCATACTTATATTAATATAAAGATGACTTATATATTTGCACTCAAATTGCAACACCACATAACATGGTTTGTGAATTGATGTCTCACTAATAATGCCTGAAATATTATAACTGTTGCTATTATGTAAGTTCAGTATGAATTGTCAACATGTCAAAAACATATATAGGTACATATTTGTGTCTATTCAGTTTACATACAGTAACGTTAGTATTGTATGTTCAACATCACATACACACAAGTAAGTATGTTACTATGACATACTAGTAGAATTTGTATAGTAACATGTCATTGAACATTTTGTATTTCTGATGTTCTTCTAAATAGGAAGTGTGTTTCTGTAGTGTGTATGTTGTCCCTTGCACTTTTTATCCTTCTATGAAAAGAACACACATAAAAATGTAATCAGACACTTACATAATACATTGCAGCACTGGTGTTTAGGAAATTATGCTGTAGAGGCTGGGTTAATGTTTTCATACATCGTTATGTCACAAGTAACATAAGATAATGTTGCTAATGCTATATTTCAGTACTATGTGTACACTTCAAACTAACTGCTATTACCTTTCAACATATGTTCATAATGTAGGTTGCAGGGTGTGTGAGAACCACTATTTGTAATAGTGTTGTTGTGCATAATTAATAAAATCATCACACATGTCACCATTGAGTCTAACAATTATGTGTAAGTAACAACATCCAGGATCACTCCTAAGAAAAACTGATGCTGCTAAAAGATAACTAATCAGTCCTGCACAAAAAAAGCCAATTCCATAAAACATAATGTGTTAGTCCATAAACTTCTCCTCCGTTCACTGCACCACACGTGTACTGATAGTAAACTGGTAACACCCCTTAGGAGTACATGGCTATAGACTAACACGGATAGGGGCTAGTTGTGGTAAGGAGGAATAAATAGCAGTGATACCACTGTGTCTCCTAACCAGGAAGCACAGGCTAAGTACACCGCTACCCTCCACCACTGCCCTCCTACACCCGGTGTCAGCCACGTATTCAGGAGACCTCACACGGAGGTAGGGGAAGGGAGATTACTCACGGGCTTGACTCGCCGAGCTCCGATCTGCGATGACGTCACTGGTTGAATGAACCGGAAGAGGAAACAGTGTGCTCCAGCCCAAATGTAAATAGTACAAAAATAGAAAGTTGCGAGGCAGTTCACTGCTGCCGCTGGGGTATGAATGTAGACACACAATAAATAATAAAAAGTATTTATTAGTGCATATTTACACAAGAAAAAGCTACAGAGCCAAACTCTGACGCGTTTCGTTCCTAGCAGGAACTTTGACAAAGTTCCTGCTAGGAACGAAACGCGTCAGAGTTTGGCTCTGTAGCTTTTTCTTGTGTAAATATGCACTAATAAATACTTTTTATTATTTATTGTGTGTCTACATTCATACCCCAGCGGCAGCAGTGAACCGCCTCGCAACTTTCTATTTTTTTAACAATTATGTGTAACTGGTGATTAATAATGCAACCTCCAATCAAATATAAGTAAATAGTAATGTTTTATTTTGTAAGATGTCAAAAAGGTACATTTTTTACATACACATGGAGACATGAAACCATGTTAAGAATATGTAAGTAACAACATCCAGGATCACTCCTAAGAAAAACTGATGCTGCTAAAAGATAACTAATCAGTCCTGCACAAAAAAAGCCAATTCCATAAAACATAATGTGTTAGTCCATAAACTTCTCCTCCGTTCACTGCACCACACGTGTACTGATAGTAAACTGGTAACACCCCTTAGGAGTACATGGCTATAGACTAACACGGATAGGGGCTAGTTGTGGTAAGGAGGAATAAATAGCAGTGATACCGCTGTGTCTCCTAACCAGGAAGCACAGGCTAAGTACACCGCTACCCTCCACCACTGCCCTCCTACACCCGGTGTCAGCCACGTATTCAGGAGACCTCACACGGAGGTAGGGGAAGGGAGATTACTCACGGGCTTGACTCGCCGAGCTCCGATCTGCGATGACGTCACTGGTTGAATGAACCGGAAGAGGAAACAGTGTGCTCCAGCCCAAATGTAAATAGTACAAAAATAGAAAGTTGCGAGGCAGTTCACTGCTGCCGCTGGGGTATGAATGTAGACACACAATAAATAATAAAAAGTATTTATTAGTGCATATTTACACAAGAAAAAGCTACAGAGCCAAACTCTGACGCGTTTCGTTCCTAGCAGGAACTTTGACAAAGTTCCTGCTAGGAACGAAACGCGTCAGAGTTTGGCTCTGTAGCTTTTTCTTGTGTAAATATGCACTAATAAATACTTTTTATTATTTATTGTGTGTCTACATTCATACCCCAGCGGCAGCAGTGAACCGCCTCGCAACTTTCTATTTTTTTAACAATTATGTGTAACTGGTGATTAATAATGCAACCTCCAATCAAATATAAGTAAATAGTAATGTTTTATTTTGTAAGATGTCAAAAAGGTACATTTTTTACATACACATGGAGACATGAAACCATGTTAAGAATAACAAATGTTAATGTGTTTTATTATTCCTAAAATAGGCATTGCATCTGAACAACATCAGACTCCAATAAGAACAGAAACACGTCCATTACCACCTGCAAATACTACACTAGAAAGTTTGACATCAATTAATGCGTCCGAATCCAGGATTACCTTACTCCAAATAAAACACCATCAGGAATTAATGGGAGTACACCAAGGTATGGCATTAGAAATGCACCGAATTCAAGAGATAATAAGTAAAATCCCTGAAGAATTGTATGTACTGAATCAGACATTCAGGACACTTGTGACCACTCTACAGCAAGTGAATCATCTTCTTCCACACTCTGCAAGAAATGAAGGACATTTCAGTGGCAACACTGAAGGTCTTTTCCATGGAGGCATTTTGTCTTCACAAACAGAGGTGTTAAATTTTTCTAGTGATGAGATATCCCAAGTACCACGCTTTCATCTGGAATCACCAACGACAGCTGAACAAATGCAGACATCCAGTACAGATGATAATGTTCCACACGCACCTAAAAGGACCAAAAAAAGGAAAAGGTCAAAAACAGAAATACGACATCCACTTGCCTGGAACACATTGTCCAATACTGCTAAAGAATGTACCCACCAAAAGGTATCCATGTCTATAACCAGCCTCAAAGTGTTAGTGTGTCTACCCAGGCCCAAACTGAGGTCTATTTTCACAGGCCCACACTGCACCTGTTTTTAGCATGGCCCAAACTGCACCATTGTTTACCCTTGCCCAAACTGCACCTGTATGTACCATGGCACTAAGTTCACCTGTATCTACCTTACAACAAATAACACCTGTATATAGGGATACACAATTTCACCCACTGTCTACACAGGCACAAAGTGGACTTGCCTGTAACCAGACTCAATTTGTTCCAATGTATAGCCACACACAAACTGGACTTGACTCTAACCATCCTCCACATCTTCCAATGTCTACACAGACACAAAGCGGATTTTGTACAACCATACCCAACATGGTACAGTGCCAACCCAGGGGCAGAGCGGATTTTACTACAACCATCCTGAACATCTTCCAGTGTCTACCCAGGGACAAAGGCAATTTTTATTTAGCCATCCTCAACTTCTTACCGTGTCCAACCAGGGACAAGCAACAGGTGTGTCTACCCATCCTCAACTTCTTACCATGTCCAACCAGGGACAAGAAACAGGTGTGCCTACCCATCCTCAACTTCTTACCGTGTCCAACCAGGGACAAGCAACAGGTGTGTCTACCCATCCTCAACTTCTTACCGTGTCCAACCAGGGACAAGCAACAGGTGTGCCTACCCATCCTCAACTTCTTACCGTGTCCAACCAGGGACAAGCAACAGGTGTGCCTACCCATCCTCAACTTCTTACCGTGTCCTACCAGGGACAAGCAACAGGTGTGTCTACCCATCCTCAACTTCTTACCGTGTCCAACCAGGGACAAGCAACAGGTGTGTCTACCGATCCTCAACTTCTTTCAGTGTCCAACCAGGGCCAGAGTGCTGCAGCAATTGTTCAGACACAAACTGCAGCAGTGATTATTCCAAAGTAAAAAGGGAAAAAAAGAGGTGTTAATGCAGAAACAAAATTATGTCAACCATCACAAAGGCCACTTACCCGTTCCCAAACTAAATAGAAATAAATATGATTAAATTGTCAAACGTTTATTGTGTGTTTTTTAACGTATATCAATGTAATATTCATTTAATGCTACAGAAAAGTGTGTGAATGTTTGATATTTTAAGATGGTTTTTTTGTTGGTGTTACACATAATAGCATTTTGACAGAGTACTTTTGTACTGTTGTCAATATCACAGTTAATCACAATGTACACAAACACTCATGAGCACATATAATAGGATAATGACGTACATCTTATACAGTCTTTATACATTATTGACATACATTATACGTCAAATCATAATGTTGTCATTACACATGCTACAACATTGTTTAAAACTACATATATGTTAGTTCACATTAGATAATTGTCATATTTGTGGCTGCCATTAAAATTTCATATGTACATTCATTACTAGTACACTTTATGGCATATGTATGTAATTGTGTAGAATATTTATTTAATACTTACAACTATTTACCTAAAAATTATGTCACATAGTTTGTGTAAGAAATGTATTCATTTACTTACATTTTCAAAGAATGTGTGTGTGTGTGTGTATATATGTTATATATATATATATATATATATATATATATATATATATATATATATATATATATATATATAAATATGTTATATATATATATATATATATATAAAAACATCTAAATATATCAATATCTACATATCATACTTTTATACATCTCTCTCTCTATATATATATACACACATATATTGTTATATATATGTCATGTACATATATATAGATATTATATATATATATAATTATATATATATATATATATATATATATAATTATATATATATATATATATATATATATATAAATATATATATATATATATATATATATAATGTGTTTACAGAGACATTTACCAAATATAAACTTATTAGAAATATATGTGTATATAAAAATAAATTCCTGCACACATAAAATGTAACATGTGTGAGTTGTACAATTACTTAGTGTCTACTGACCTTCAATATCTGTAACTACAATAAGTATGCCTCAAATATTCATTATTTCAGTTATAATGGCTAGTAGAAAACATGGTTCTTAGTTCACACGCTCATGAAAATGTCATATAACTAATAAAAATATGTAATACAACATTATTTTTGACAACATAACAGAACTAATCGTCATTATTTACATAAATATGTGTTAGTGTAAATAGTTAGCATGGTGGCTATTTTTTGAACACCTGCTTGTGGGAGTTTTTAATGGCTAAAAACTGGGTTCTGTTTTTTAACCTTCAAATTTACGTCACATTGATAAAAAGTATCAACTTCAGTGTTTGCTACAGAACATTATAATGTCTCATTACTCTCAGCAATTTACAACGGTCAAGACATGGCATCAAGTGTTAGTGATGAAATGACATTTTTTATATTTCAAGCCATAGAATTACAGGCAGAAAAAAAGCTACTTTGCAGCAAATTTATGATTTCATAGAAGACAAATTTAATGAAAATCAACAAACAAGAGACCCGAAAAAAATGGAAATTATCTGTACGCTACTACTTAACAACAAATGAATGTTTTCAAAGAGACAACCCCCGGCCTGGTGACAGAGTAACGTACTTGAAAGTTGCAGATTCAAAGAAGATTACTTTAGAACATGGAACAAATCTCCTGATAAAGAGTTATTTTTTGCCGAATCCCAATTACAATCAACGGCCACAGACTGGTGTCTCTTACACAAACCAACAGCAGAGCCTAACAGAATCGCAAATGGTATGTGAAGGGAACTACAATGCTATGCTGCCTACTGTACATGGTACAAACATGTGTGCATTTGAAACAACTGAACCGGTGTACCTGCCTCAATCCGTGTCCTGGCAAAGGAATGGTGAGATAACTGATGACGGCGTAACAGACAAGTATCTGCCTCAGCATACCAGGATTCATACTGCGAATCCCAATCAGTTTCTGTGTAACATCAGCCACGGTGAGGGACACAGCGGCGGCAGCAGCAGCTGCAGATTCCAGCAATCTCATTTCTAAATACAAAGACAAAGGTAAACATTGTTAATATTA
Source organism: Ascaphus truei (assembly GCF_040206685.1). Taxonomy (NCBI): domain Eukaryota; kingdom Metazoa; phylum Chordata; class Amphibia; order Anura; family Ascaphidae; genus Ascaphus; species Ascaphus truei. The sequence continues at coordinate 6,361,328 of NC_134489.1, forward strand.
GCCCATTATTAAAGTATGACTAATTTTCTATAACACCATCATGTACAACATTTCATTAACCCACGCTGAAGAATAGCATTTAGTGAAAACAAACACAATTTTTATAATGTGTATATATAATTTAGGATTTATGTGCAAATTAAACGTGCATTCAAAGGACACACATGCAACGTGATGTTACATATCAGTGATGCGGTACTTGATAACATTACACATATATATGTACACACACAAATATGTTAATAAAGTTGCTTACAATTACACATTGTCTATGTTATTAGTCGCGGTCACCTGTGATTATGTGACAATGCTGACTCATAACTATGAGGTTAAGCATGTATTTGACAATATCATGGCAAAACGCTGTCACTTGCGTGTGCACACGCATTATATAAACATGCTGAAACACACAACAGTATAGTGAAACCGTAGGACTTTGCTAAACTACATTCCTAACATGCAACAGTGTGTTACGCGTTGAGTTGTGCGCGTGCACATTGGTAACCGCTATGTTACTTTACCGGACATAGGGTGAGCTTGTGAGGTGAGGGGGCGTGTTCAGATGTTAAGGGGGGCGTGTCCAATGATACCTGTCTACGGAAACACATAACAAGGCAGCGGGGACACTAATGTGTGTGTTACATGCGCGTGGGGGGGGGTGTGTGGTTGTTTATTGCGTGATAACCGAGTGCTGCAGTATGTGAGTGAGATAGTGATATAGCAACGGGAGGGGGCGTGATCTTGCATGTCCGTGGCCGTGGCCATAACATTACGCGACAGAGTCGCAATTAGTGTGTGTGATGACGATGGAGGCGTGGCCACGCATCAGTATCACACACCCAGTCACCATCCCAGTGCACGTCTCTGCGTGCGCTGTGCTTTCAAGCCCCGGCCCCGGGCCGCCCCCCCCCCCTCGGGACGGTCCAAGTCCCTACCTTGTAGCGCAACTTTCCCAGCGGTGCGCACACAGCAGGGGAATTGTAATTAGAGTTCTGCGACGGAGGCGTGGCCACGCCCCCGGCGGAGGTTGAGCCAATAAGGGCAACCCAGCATCGACATGTCATGGCCACGCCCCCGGCGGAGGTTGAGCCAATAAGGGCAACCCAGCATCGGCATGTCATGGCCACGCCCCCGCAAACCAACAGCTACACCCACTCCCGTCCTAAACCTTCCCTGTCCCCGCAGATCGCGGTGTAGCGCTGTGCACACGCCGCCCCCCCGCCGGCCGCGCGTGTCACATTGAAAACTGGGGACTCAGCCTTAAAAAAAAAATATTCAACACTTTTAATAAACAGCTGCGCATGCACATTCAGTGTGACGGTCCATGATGTGCGTAGCAACATTGAGTTGCGGTGTTCAGAACAATGTCTTATAACATGCGAACACACAAGACAATTTATATGTGTGCGTACGCATGTACATGTCCATAAGTCACTGGTGCCATGTGCTACAGAGCCCTATGCACACACATGCGAGCGTTATGCAAGTCCGTGTAATTGCACCATACCAGTACTTGTTATGGAACAATATGTGTACCTTATGCGTGCACATGGACAGTGATGAACATGATAATACAACATATTCACAATCTAATTAAAATTGTGATGCAAATTTACACACTTATGTCCTTTGTATTTCAGATACATCACTATTACATGGAGTCACAATCAATGCATGTTCCAGTCAAGACTAACAGAGTGTGCTGATTTTGGACGTGTCACATTTTATAACAATGGTCCTATGTTTGAAAACAATGATGCTTATGTAATTGTGAACATTGTTTCTGCTTTTAGTAATTGTAACATCATGAAATGCGTATTATTTTATTAACCTGTAGTTCTTCCTAACAATCATGACATTTGAAATCTAAACACATATACATGTATTACTAACTTTTTATAGTTTTCTGTTCATTGATGTTGACAAAATGTATTAGTAAAGCTTACATGACGTATATAATTAGTATACGTTGCACATATAGCATTAACTTTAAGTAATCATTATTATATATTATTATTAACATTATGTTTATTCATAAATCTATAGAATAAGGATAGAATTACCTTTGAACATGCATATTTGATTACTACATAAATGTTGCTACAATTATGCGGAAGGTTTTGCTTATGTTGAGCCATACACATGACAGAATGTAACATTTGCCACATGACATTATACAACACAAATTAGGAATAATGATTGACTATTTGAAGTTACTTAATAGACCTTTTTATATTTGCTTACAAACACATACATTATATGTAATGTTACAACACATATGGATACCTAATAGATGAATGGAATCATAGCATTTGATAGTAATGAAAATTACAATTAGTTCACGTATGGACAACTAAGAATAAGCAGTGTACAGCACACGTTAAGAGAATGATGCTGAATATGAGATACATATAGTGTGGCTACATTGTGATCAATTAACTTGCCATTTAGTTAATTTTACTCACATACAGCAGCAAATGAGATAAATAAAGGCTACACACATGAAATGTGATCATTATCAATAAACATACACACAAGGAGGTTAAATGATGTTGAAATTGGAAACAACACACTACTCATGTAACCTCATGTGTTTCTGTATCCACTGATTTGTTCATATATGCATACGTTAAGCATGGAATCATTTTGTGTCCAGTTATCGCTTTTTAGAGCACACATGATCATGAATGTTGTCATGTCAAGTATACACATCTTGACAGAAAATTCTGACGGATAACATTTACACATTAGAACTTATTGAAGCTTGATAATTAATGCATACATGATATAACCAATTACAGTGAAATTACTTAAATATTACATATTAAGAATATACATACCATATCAAGATGTTGTTGACCGAAATACACAGATGTTTTATGTGAGTAGGAGGGTCAGAAACACTATCCTATGATGATAACAAGGTCACACGTTATGAAAACACACTTTCATGGCAAAATTTAATAAAATCCATACATATGTTGTTGGTTACCTGAGAAATAGGTGTCGATCACATTCTGACGTGTTTCGACACCACTGGCTGTCTGCTCATTGTCACCTGCAGCAATTATGGGATGTTGTTCGTCAAGCCCCTCCCCTATGTCGCCTTCTAGGTTATGACTCAAAGCAATATTGTGCAGAATGCAACAACAAATGACAATGTCAGAAACCTTCTCAGGCTTATACTTTAATGCACCGCCACTTTTATCTAAACACCGGAACCTACTTTTTAACAGTCCAAAAGTACGCTCGATAACTGACCGAGTTATATGTGTGCAACATTATATCTGTCCTCTGCAGGTGATTGCGGATTAGCCAATGGTGTCAAAAGCCACGGACGGATACCGTACCCTGAGTCACCTAAAAGACAACATCACAATTAATATACAGATTAAATATTTTGATTATGTTGTCACATATGTTTGAACCTCAATTTTAAATAGTATTGTAGGCTAAAATCCAAATATATAAAATTTGATGTAACATGTGTGAGATGATATGTAATCATGGACTTATATCATGTTCACACAAACAATTTGTTACACAATCATAACTACTGACACAATCATATGTAGTATATGTTAAATTTGCATAGACTATATAAATAAATTTATTATTGTAATATGTGAAATCATATATTTACAACAACACATGTATTGATGGCCACTTGTGCTGTACTGTTATTGTGGGTGTGGTTGTAGGTTGACATATTATCACATATATATACCATGCATTATTATGCGAATTTGCCAATTAAAACAGCACAATCATTATGTGAAATGTAAGTTTACATTATCCTACCAAAATTATCTCACATTCAAGAATTATAAACAGAAGCAATTAAAATAGATGACATATATGTTAGCACTTCACATTATGTACTCACCCACCAGCCAACCATGCCCAAAATGCCCATTTTCAAAGGCATGGAAAACTGATGAGTTTCTAAGGATATATGAATCATGGCTGGAACCACAGAATCTGGCTACAACATTCATTATCTTCATCGTTGCATCGCATACCACCTGCACATTCAGGGAATGGTAGTGTTTCCTATTACGGTATGCATGCTCACTCTGACTAGGCGGGATCACAACATGTGTGCAATCGATGGCACCCATCACACATGGCATCCCTGCTATGTTATAGAAGCCATTTCTGACTTCCAGCCACTCTGTCTGGTCACTAGGAAACTGAATATAATTCCTAGCGCGTCTAGTCAGTGCACATAGAAACTGGCCAAAGGCCCGCGAGAATGATGACTGCGAGACCCCGCCCACTATGCCCACAGTTGTTTGAAAAGACGCAGAAGCCAAAAAATGTAATGAGCACAGCATTTTAACAAGACCAGGGACTGCACGACCTCTGCTTGTTACATTATCCAAATCTGATCTTAGTTCTTCGTAAAGAGCTAAGATTGCTGCTGAACTCAATCTATAACGACTTCTTATCTCCTCCTCACTCAACCCATCTAAAAGTGTTCTTTCACGGTACACACGTGGACGGGGTACCAACACGTGTCTCCTCTGTCTTCCCCTCCTATCCCTCTCCTATCACTATCACATACTGTCTATTTTGAGCCTCCTGCAAAACAAGCATGCGCCTTCTCATCAGCAAATGTCTGGTTTGCATATCCATGTCGACGTCACAAGGAGGGTTGATTGTTCCTCCTTTAAATACATATGTGATTAGGTCACGTGTCAGATGTCAATTAACCTGTTAATTACATATAATTGCAGAAGCAAAAATAATTAGTGTTGTTAAACAATGAGTAACTGTTAATATGCACATAAACACATGCAACAAAAATAATGATCCATGTTTGATAATGACTACACAAAATGTTGAAGTGCAACCTTACAACACAATCACAATCCATTCAATTGCTATGTACACAAGTGTGTGCAATGAAATGTGTAAACAATAATTTGGACACATATATGACAGCACTTAGCCCGATGAAGGTGTTTATTAGCAATCATTTCAACCATGAACACACTTGATGTTGCTTAACATAACATGAAGTACTACAAAAACATTAACATATCCATATCCATATGTCGTTAATGATTTTATTGGTGTGTGAAGAACAGTAGGAACATAGAAGTGTAGCAGTACATTGTGTAAAAAAAAATAATGGAAGTTTCTTGCGTGAACATAATTGGTAACAACATTATTTAAGTACTAAAGAGAGTTATTCAACATAAAACATGTAAATATTATAACCATGCATAATGTGTGAGTGCAAACATGCTTTGCACATTACAATCATAATGAAATAGAAGCAAACATTCAGTAATATGTCATTGCTATTACTATAATGTATTTCATGTGTATTAACTATATAATGTATTTTCTTGACACACATGAAGCATATTATATGAAGTGTTCTTTTAAAGTTGCAGTTCACTCAATATCCTGCATGTGTATTTTTTTAATAAATCAGTTCTGTAGTAAGAAAAAATCTTTTAACATTTAAAAAAAAAAAAAAAAACCACTTTGAAAGACCAATTTTCTTGTATTCTATTTTAACAGCCATTTGCTAAGGCACTGCCCCTTCATGTCCTGTCACAAGCTCTGGCACACAACCCTTTGTCAGCCCTGCCCTCCCTCTAGCACTTGTCAGTGCAGGATTGCTCATGAATATTCATGAGCTTCCACTGACAGACAAGCAGAATATAAACAGATCCCTTCACTAATTATGTCACCACATTAATACCTATCAATACATGTATAACGAATTGACTGGCAGCTATACAGTTGTTTAGGTAATTAGAGATTGCACACATAAAAATATTGAAGGAATTTTTTTTATCAAACTAGACAAAAAACAAACAAAAACTACCTGCAGCTTTAAGACACTAGCCAAATAATTAACATGAATAAGACATTGATCTATTCTTTACTTATTCATACTGTAGCAGTTAACAATCTCATCTTTAAAACATTATACACGTAAAAGGTTACACTAGTCTGACAATTACTTGAAGTACTTAATGTAACTAATGATGTTTTTATAACACAGAACAATTAAAAATACAAAGTAATATGTGTTAGCCCCATTGACATCATGCTACCAAAATATATATCAACAAGCATTTTTTTTCTAAGTGCCCATCCGCTGCCTCTGAGCAGCAACTAGCCATCTTTTTCTGGCGTGGCTGATCCGCCAGCAAAACGCCATTCTAGAGAGGCGAATAGCTCCGCTTAGCTTCTCGCCTCTACTAGAATACAGCGTGGCGGAAAAAGTTGGATTTTTTGGCGGAAAGTGCCTTCTCGCCCCGCCACCGGCGGAAAAAAATAAACCGCCACCCAAACTGGCATTTTTTTAGCATCTCGCCACTTTCTCGCCCGTTACTGAATACGGATAGGCTTTTTAGGCGGGAAAGTGGCGAGAATTGCCTTTTCGCTGCTTACTGCATGAACCCCCATGACACAGTCCGCATTTATAACCTAATCGGTTAGTTCCAACATGTTTTTTTTCCTTGACTTCCAGTCCCTTCCATCCATAGACTTCATTTCAATGCCTGCTGCATCCTGCTGCATTCTGCACATGACTATACTGTTTTATCAGCCTCTGACGAGACACTCTGTGGTCTAGAGTGGCGAAATCTGGAACTATTCAAGCGCAGAATTGCCCTTCAACGCCTCTGCGTTCCTGTCTTTCAACCTTCTAGGCTCTTCTTACTGAAATGTCTCATCTCAAGAACATTTCCACTCATCAGAAATTTTTGATTTCCCTTTTGGGGCAATTACTAGGCCTTTGGGTTTTGGAGACCAAATTGCTTCTGTATAAACGCAACCAATATTAATAAAGTTAACAGGATTTTCCGTCCACTGTGTTTTTAGGAAGTGCCACCCACTTGGCTAAAACATTACTATGGTGGCCTAGGTGTCTTCACTAGTTTGATAATCATCTGAACACAGCAAATGAAATTGAGGATCTGGATTTTTTAATTCAAGTTCAAGGAGTTAATTCTCAGTATTCTCAGGAGGGTGCCTATCTGCTTCTGGAATAACAGCAGCACTATCAAAACACATTGTTTCTGCTTCCGCTTTGTCATCAGTGAGGGCATTGAGTTCATCTTCCATGGTCTCCTTTTGTATCTCTTTTAGCATTGGAATCTTTCTCCAAGTTAGTACTTAGGGGGTCATGCATTAAACAGCGAAAAATTGCATTTGCCAGGGGTTTGAACTCGCCATGTTTTGAGCATGTTGCCCTCGCAGTATGCAGGAAGGGCCGACTTCCTGGCGAATAACTGCGAGAGCAACATTTCAAAACATAGCGATTAGCCGGTGGCGAGACAGTCTGCCTCTGTCTGCAGCAGAGAGAGATCCGCCACTCTCTAGGCGCAAACCTCGGCCCAAATAAAAATAATTGTAATAACATTTTATTCATAGTGTACTGTACATGTGCAGGGGGGCTCTGGAGCTGAACCGCATTGGTTTCAGGTCCGGGGAACCCCTGCTTCCCGAGATACAGGCCCCGTTATGAGGTGCAGGTATCCCTCTGCATTTAAATGTCCCGATCACGTAACCACGGAATGTAAACAAACAGAGGGATACCGGCACCCTATAAAGGGGTCTGTATCTCGGGAAGCAGGGGGTTCCCGGACCTAAAACCAAAGCGGTTCAGCTCCGGAGACCCTCTGCACATCTACACTATGAGTAAAACACATATATAAAGAAACAATCATTCCTTACCTTAGCGTCTATCTGCTATGGTAATGAAGCAGCATTAATGTATTTTTAATAATAGTGTGCGGAAGCAGGGGGTCCCCTGAGCTGAACCACATTGATTTCTGGCTCAGGGACCCCTTGTTTCCCGAGTAACAGGCCCCGGTTTGGGGCATCGGGTGCCAGTGTCGCCGCGATCTTTATAGCGTCCAAGATGTGACGTGCCCGTTATAAAGATGGCGGTGACACTGGCACCGATGCCCCAAACTGGGGCCTGTTACTCGGGAAGCAGGGGGTCCCTGAGCCAGAAATCAATGCGGTTCAGATCAGGAGACCCCCTGCTCCGGCACAATATTATTAAAATACATGAATGCTGCTTCATTACCATAGCGGTTAATACGGTCATGAAGGGGTTAAGCCCTCCCGCTACCCTCCCGCAAGGCCTAAACACCCACCGTTGGGGCTAATACCCACAATGAAAACAATACACACTACAGCCCCACAATATATATATTAATATATATATATATATATACAGTGCTCGACAAATAATAATAACCACTCGCCCGTGGCGAGTGGATTTAGGCCGCTGGTGAGCCTTGCTGCAGCTCTATTAATTCCCCTGCTCGCGCCAAAATTTTCAAATTAAAAATAAATAAATAAATAATTCCTCTCCTTGATTGGTCTGACGCGGGGAAGAGGGCCGGCTGGCAGCTCTGGGTCAGCCTCTCTCTCCCTCCTCCCCTGCCCCCGATCCCCGCTTACTGCCAGGGGCTCTGACTTCCGTCCCCATGGATGCAGCCGGTGGGGGTGAGGGTGGGGGTGGGGCGCGCGCTAGCAAAGTTAGCTGCTGGATCCAGCGCATCCCTGTCCGGCCACGTTTCCCATCGGGGAGGATGTCCCCCGCATGCCCCCACATACTTAATTCCCCCCCGCAGGCCCACCGATGTTCCCCACAGGCCCCCCAATGTCACCCGCAGACCTCGATGTCACCCGCAGGCCCCAGATACCCACATACCTCTGGTGAGTGGGACTCCCGGCTCTGTTTCGTGTGTGTGTTTGTTCCGTTCCTTGTAGTGTGTGTGTGTGTGTGTGTGTGTGTGTGTGTTTGTTCCGTTCCTTGTAGTGTGTGTGTGTTATTGAGCTGGGGCTGCAGTTCCGCGGGAGACTACGGTGTGCTGGGCCCGAGCAGGTACCGGGGTGGGGACACACACACACCATCCCCTGCAGAGCTGGGGCCGCTATTCCGGGAGGCTGCAGTGGGCCGGGCCCGAGCAGGTACCAGGGGGGGGGGGGGGGGGGGGGGGACAACGACGTGGACTCACACTACCCACTGCAGAGCTGGAGCGGGAGGCTGCGGTGGACCGAACCCGGCGCCACCAGCGCCATGTCGGGCTTCCGGGTCCCAGATCTATTCCCCCCTGCAGCAGGCACCTCGCTCCGGAGGTGTGGGGAGGGGGGGTGAACGGAGGTGTGTGGGGGGGGGGGGGTGAACGGAGGTGTGGGGGGGGGGGGGGGGTGAACAGAGGTGTGGGGGGGGTGAACAGAGGTGGGGGGGTGGAACGAACAGAGGTGGGGGGGGAACAGAGATGCAAGGGGGAGACAAGCTGGACTGGGGAGAAAGCAGAGAGGGAGACAGGCTGGAGTAGGGAGAGGACTGAGAGACAGGCTGGGGGGGGGGGGGCTAAATGCTCACAGGCAGTCAGTCGCCCAGTCAGTCACCCACCCAGTCAGTCACCCACCTACCCACCCACCCTGTCAGTCACCTACCCACCCACCCAGTCAGTCACCTACCTAAAGTCAGTCACACACCCACCCAGTCAGTCAGGCACCACCCCACCCAGTCAGTCATAAAGTCAATCATACCCTCCACCCGTCGCCAAGTCACCCAGTCACCCCACCCAGTCAGACACCCCGTCACCCCACACAATCACCCAGTCAGTCACCCCACCCAGTCAACCCATCCCCCCACAGTCACCCTCTCTCCGTCTCTCACCCTCTTTCCGTCTCTCACCCTCTCTCCGTCTCTCATCCTCTCTCCGTCTCTCACCCTCTCTCCGTCTCTCACCCTCTCTCTGTCTCTCACCCTCTCTCTGTCTCTCACCCTCTCTCTGTCTCTCACCCTCTCTCTGTCTCTCACCCTCTCTCCGTCTCTCACCCTCTCTCCGTCTCTCACTCTCTCTCCGTCTCTCACCCTCTCTCTGTCTCTCACCCTCTCTCTGTCTCTCACCCTCTCTCCGTCTCTCACCCTCTCTCCGTCTCTCATCCTCTCTCCGTCTCTCACCCTCTCTTCGTCTCTCACCCTCTCTCCGTCTTTCACCCTCTCTCTGTCTCTCACCCTCTCTCCGTCTCTCTCCGTCTCTCACCCTCTCTCTGTCTCTCACCCTCTCTCACCCTCTCTCCCTATCTCCGTCTCTCACCCTCTCTCCGTCTCTCACCCTCTCTCCGTCTCTCACCCTCTCTCCCATCTCTCACCCTCTCTCCCGTCTCTCTCATCCTCTCTCCCATCTCTCACCCTCTCTCCCATCTCTCACCCTCTCTCCCATCTCTCACCCTCTCTCCGTCTCACCCTCTCTCTCCGTTTCACCCTCTCTCTCCGTCTCACCCTCTCTCTCCGTCTCTCTCTCCCTGTCTAACCCTCTCCCTGTCTCACCCTCTCCCTGCCTCACCCTCTCCCTGTCTCACCCTCTCCCTGTCTCATCCTCTCCCTGTCTCATCCTCTCCCTGTCTCATCCTCTCCCTGTCTCATCCTCTCCCTGTCTCACCCTCTCCCTGTCTCACCCTCTCCCTGTCTCACCCTCTCCCTGTCTCACCCTCTCCCTGTCTCACCCTCTCCCTGTCTCACCCTCTCCCTGCCTCACGATCTGGATATTTTGTTTACCTTGTATATCTTAACTGCCCTAGACTACAACGAAATAGCTTATACTGCTTTCTTCCAGATCTGACTCAAGCTTCACACAGAAGACATCGGAATCCCCCCTAACGCAGGTAGGGAACACATCCCCTCCAATGTATAACATTGCGGGAATGAGGTACCTGGACATTGATGGTCTGCGGATCAGGTAAGATCCCAGGCGGGATTGCTGCTTTAAATATTGTTAAGCGGGGGCATTCACATCTGGCTTTTTTTTCTAGATTCGACATTTATACACACACACAAGGACTAATTGTAGTATCATGTAATACAATAAATAAACTTATGTCAAAAACAAATGTTCTTACTAGGAATTTATTCAATTTATTTAATTTCTAGTTTTTTTTAAATGCGGGGCTGGGGGTGGGATTAGAGGCGGGGTTGGGGGCGGGACTAGAGGCAGGGTTGGGGCGGGACTAGGTGGCGAGTAGATTTTTTGGTTCGGCGAGTAGAATTTTGGTGATTTGTCAAGCACTGTATATATATATATATATATATATATATACAATGAGGGTCTGCGCTTGTGTGTGGAAAACCAGAAATATAGGATATATACAATTGAATTAACTGATTAAAAATCATAAATATATAAACATATTATTAATAAATCAATATAATGAATACTACTATAATAAATCCTGAATAGTGAAATCAATTCATATACCAAAAGTGCACTGTGATGTCTGATATAGAAAAAAAAAAAAACTAAAACATACAATTATACAAAAAAATATGTGTGGTGCTGTGAACTTTGCCTTAATCTGCTAATTGCAGATAGTCCTCTAGAGTCCAACAAATAGGTCCAATAATGGGGAGTGACAGAAGCACTATTAGGATCAACCGGCAGCTTCTTAAAAGGGCACAACGACCTCCCTCTCCACCTGCATAGAAAAATATAAGAAAAAAAAAACCCGCCAAATCCTAGTGCATTACTGTGCAAAAATCGATATATTTAATTCCCAAAAATCTCAATAAAAATAAACTCACAAACATAAAACAATTAAAAGCATTGTATGAGTAATACTCATGCTCCTAGGACCAGGAAACGCTGCTTTGCTGTTGAAGTCCCTCCGTGGCTCCACTGGAACAGATTGCTGCCTCCGTTGTTCACTGCCTGCAGGAACTGACGAATCAGGCACTCCACGATGGTCTCTCCCCCGGTGCACACCAACCAGTTGCTTTTTAGTTCCCACCGGGGACGGTTGAAGTCGCGGACCAGCGGATGACGTCACGGGAACCGTTCTTAATACCGGACCGGTATAGATACTCAGCAGTTCAATTGCAAGCGTTGAAAAGTCCACTGCACACCTTCCCTACGCGTTTCATCTGATTAACAGACTTCTTCAGGGGATCGTCCTGTTAATCAGATGAAACGCGTAGGGAAGGTGTGCAGTGGGGGGAGTTCCCCGGTGGGAACTAAAAAGCAACTGGTTGGTGTGCACCGGGGGAGAGACCATCGTGGAGTGCCTGATTCGTCAGTTCCTGCAGGCAGTGAACAACGGAGGCAGCAATCTGTTCCAGTGGAGCCACGGAGGGACTTCAACAGCAAAGCAGCGTTTCCTGGTCCTAGGAGCATGAGTATTACTCATACAATGCTTTTAATTGTTTTATGTTTGTGAGTTTATTTTTATTGAGATTTTTGGGAATTAAATATATCGATTTTTGCACAGTAATGCACTAGGATTTGGCGCTTTTTTTTCCTTATATATATATATATATATATATATATATATATATATATATATATATATATTTAAAAAATGGAAATATTACTGTATGTTCATTTTCATGTCTTAGACAGGTCTGCAGCCCTGTCTTTCACCATTATCGCCAGCACACAGCACTTCCACTGTAGCAAGGGATTCTGGGAAATTACATGGAAATGAGCACACAGTGCCACCTTTTGTCTTAAACCCATATTACATGAGCTTAAGGGTTGCTCGTGTAATATGAGCTTGAGACAGAAGGTGGCACTGTGTGCTCATTTTCATGTAATTTTACCAGAATCCCTTGCTGCAGTGGAAGTTCTGTGTGCTGGGCGATAATGGTGAAGACAGGGTTGCAGACATGTCTAAGACATGCAAATGAACACACAGTAATATTTCCAGTAGCAATGAGAGGAATGAACCTCAGTGTGTGGCGCTACTAACCAGTAGACACACGTGCATCACGTGGAGGCATCCACATTAACCCTTGATGTACCGGCATCCTGAGTCCTGAGTATAAAGCGGAAAGCTGTAGCTCTAGCAAATGAAGCCCATAAGCAATCACAGGTATAGGGAAAAGCTGACCACGGCGATCATGAGGTCCCCTGACGGGAACCAGCAGACCCCCGCAATGCCAGACCAAATCCCCTAGTGACGGACAATAACGCAGCATACAGTTCAGTGACTGGGGTACTCACAAAATCAACCGCTGGTGAATCGAAGACATCCGGTAGCAGCAGCGGCACCGTGCATCCACAGGTAAGTGCAGGATAAGGAAAAAGGGAAACTGAGAGCAGAGAAAAAGCGTGGAACTGGCGGCCAATAGAAAAAAATAACAAAAACTTTATTGAAATATGCCTAGCTTAAAGAGAAACCTCTAACGCGTTTCTCGCCAAGGGCACTTTATCAAAGAGTAGTTTCAGTGGTCTTAATTCAGCTCTTTATAGCCCTCACTCTCAAATGCACCACCCACCTGTGTCCAGGTAAAAAACATCCCCTGGAATACAAACCCTTGGTGAGAATGAAAACACGGAGGAGAGGTGGTGCACCCGAGAAGAGAGAGGAACAAAGACATAACAACATATACAGTTTAATACAAAGACCAACATCCATAAACAACATCATAAAATAACTAAACACTGTGGAGCAATGTAAAGCAAATCTATATCTATAAGTTTCAAATAATGTTTGTGTGTGTATGTCAGTCCCACAGCTCATTGGCCTGCGGGGTGGGGTGACGTTACTGCCACGCCTACGCAGGCCGTAACAGTCACACCACACTCACACCGCGTGCGCCTCTGGACCGACCCGCACTCACCGCCTCCCGCCTCTCACTCCTGCGCCGCACTCACCACCCCGCCGCACTCACTCATGCTGACCGACGCACTAACCGTACTCACGCCGACACTGCCTCTCACATCACGCCGCCGCCTTCCACCCGCCCACTCGGCTCTTCTCCGCCGGGAGCACCGGGGGCGGGGGGGACAAGAAGCCAGCACCCGCCTCCCACCTCTCACCCCTGCACCGCACTCACCACCCGGCCGCACTCACACCCGGCCGCACTCACCACCCGGCCGCACTCACCACCCGGCTGCATTCCGGCCCGTCGCACTCACACCACCGCCTCCCGCCCGCTGACATGCCATCGGACTCACGCCGACGCCACCTCTGACATCACGCCGCTGCTTTCCACCCTCCCACTCAGCTCATCTCCGCTGGGAGTGCCGGGGAGGGGGGGGGGGAATAAGAAGCCAGCGGTGATGCAATGCTGGTGGACCTTCGACCGGGTAGCACACCCCCTCCCTTCCCCCCGATCAGCAGCTCTGTGTGGGGTGTGGGGGAGGGAAGAGTCAGGACAAACACAGCCTCCCTGTGTCCCCCTTCCTCCACACACACACTGACTGCCCCACACACACACTGACTGCCCCACACACACACTGACTGCCTCACACACACACTGACTGCCCCACACACACACTGACTGCCCCACACACACACTGACTGCCCCACACACACACTGACTGCCCCACACACACACTGACTGCCCCACACACACACTGACTGCCTCACACACACACTGACTGCCCCACACACACACTGACTGCCCCACACACACACTGACTGCCCCACACACACACTGACTGCCCCACACACACACTGACTGCCCCACACACACAGACTGCTTGACACACACACTGACTGCCCCACACACACACTGACTGCCCCACACACACACTGACTGCCCCACACACACACTGACTGCCCCACACACACAGACTGCTTGACACACACACTGACTGCTTGACACACACACTGACTGCCTGACACACACACTGACTGCCTGACACACCTGACACACACACACTGACTGCCTGACACACACCGACTGCCTGACACACACACACACACACACACACACACACACACACACACACACACACACACACACACACACATACACACACACACACACACACACTGACTGACACACACACTGACTGACTGACGCACACACACTGACTGACACACATACACACACTGACTGGCGCACACACACACTGACTGGACGACGCACACACACACACTGATGTACACACACACACACACTGACTGGCTGACGCACACACACACTGACTGGCATGCTCACACTGACTGACACGCACACATACTCACACTGACTAACGGGCACACACACACACACACTGACTGACATGCACACACACACACACACACACACACTCAATGACGTGCACACACACACACTCAATGACGCGCACACACACTGACTAACGCGCACACACACACACCTGCCTGATGCACACACACACTTACTGACACACACACTTTGTCTGACACACAAACACACACACACTGCATGAAGATGTAAAGGGGAAGAGCTGTAAAGGGTGGGGGGGAATGGATTGATATGAATGGGGGACAAACAGAGAGGGGGGAGATGGGAAGAGAGCGAGAGAGGGGAGGGGATAGAGGAGAGAGAGAGAGGGGGGGGGGCAGAGAGAGGGGGGAAGGGGAGGGGGGAGAGAGAGAGGGAGGGGAGAGTGGCGAGGGGACACAGAGAGGGGGAAGGAGGGGAGAGAGAAGGGGGAAGGGGTAAAGAGGGGTGGCAGGGAGAGAAATAGAGAGGGGGAGGGAGGGGAGAGTGAGGGGAGCGGCAACATTGCATCCCGGGCAACGCCGGGTATATAAGCTAGTATAGGATATTATATAATGCAAAAGCCATTCAGTAATATCAAATGACCTGACACAAGAAGAAAGCTGACACAAATGTATCCACCAGAGGGCAGGAAAAACTAGCAACAGAAAATAAGAACATTTTAAATGCAATAATTGGTTAAACCTTAATATGTTAGTTGAATAACCATGAAAAAAAAATATTAAATACGGCATAAATCAAATCAAAGGATATGTTTCAGATCCCACTCTGTATTAATTCCTGAAGGAAACAGTGTGTCTAATGAATGTATCTCACGTTGATTTAAAAGTTCCAATCTGTCCCCACCTCTCACAGGCATGGGAACTGACTCTATAGCTGAAAACTGGAAACTTCATAATTTGCCAGATGGACAATTGGTAAAATGTTTTGAAACAGGTAACATCAAGTCTGACCTCTTAATAGATCGAATATGTTCCATAATCCTGTTCTTCACAGGACGTACAGTATGGTACGGCCAACATAGCCCTTACCACAGCCACGGGTGATATAGTATACCACAAATCACAATTTGTGAATCACAATTAATAAAGCATGGGATCCTCACCCTCCTTTTAGGATAAATAATCTCACCACTTTTGATAGGTTTTGCATAGCAACCGATACAACATTTGCTACATTTGAAAAAGCCCCCTATTTTTCTTAGTCTATTATCCTCTGTAATGGAGGAATTAAATAGACTAGGGGACAAAAAGCTGGACAAAGTTTTGGCTTTCCTAAATGTAATAGCTGGCCCCTGTTTTATTGAGCTATATAAATCCCTATCTAAGGTTAGGGTGCCCCAATGTTTATAAATGATAGAACGTATTTGTTCTGCCTGGCGACTAAACTGGGTCTCAAACAGAAGTGATTTACCTCCATCTATCTCTTGATCTTTTTAATGTCTAGATTTTGCTCTCTTTGAAAGCTGCGATAGCAACTCCGCCCTTGTATATGATTTTGCGTTCCTGTATGCTACCTCAATATCCTCTTGTTTGTATCTCCTAGAGATAAATCTATTTTTTAGGACCTCAGCTTGCTGATCAAATAGCTCTTCATTTGAACAGAGATGTCTAAGCCGTAGAAATTGGGCCTTCGGTATACCGCGGATCAAAGATCTTGGATGACTACTATCTGCCTCTAGCAATGTATTTCTTGAATTAGGCTTTCTAAAAATGTCTGTTTGAATATTCCCTAACGTATCAATGAATAGGGTAATATCTAGATAATTGATGTGATTAAAGTGCTCTTCATATGTAAACTTAAGGTTTAATTCATTAATATTTATTGTTTTAATAAAAGTGTTCAGTGACAACAAATCCCCGTCCCAAATCATAATAAGGTCGTCAATTTAGCGCTTATAAAAAATAATATGATGACGAAAATAATTATTATCCCCGAAAATGTGAGTGGATTCCCAAAGACCCATAAACAAATTAGCATAAGAGGGGGCAAAAGACATCCCCATAGCTGTCCCCTGTGTTTGTAAGTAAAACTGTGCATCAAAAGAAAAATAGTTGTGAGTGAGAAGAAACGTGATGGAATCTAAAAGAAACGCACACAGTGAAATAGATAATGTGGAAGCCTCAAGAAAAAATGGTACTGCTTGTAAACCTTGATCATGGTTAATGATAGAATAGAGTGACATCACGTCCATCGTGACCCATCTAAAATTTCTTTGCTCGCGAATATTTTTAATAGCAGATAACAAATCCATAGAATCTCTCAGAAAAGAGGGCAAGCTCTTAACTAAAGGCTGTAAAAAGCCATTGATATAGCGTGACAACCCATATCCCAAAGATCCAATACTAGCCACAATGGGCCGCCCCAGGGGGCAGACCAGTGACTTATGGATCTTTGGGAGATGGTGGAATATGGGCACAATGGGTGAGGCATTATAGAGAAACTCATACTCCTTAGAATGTAAAACAAATAAGATTTTACCCACGTCCAGCAACTCTTTCAAAAGAATTAATTACTCTGACGGAGGGTCTTGAGTCAATTTCCTATATGAGTCAATATCTCCCAGTATCCTTAGCACCTCTTCCTGATAATCTGAAGGGGAAAGAACCACAATGGCCCCTCCCTTATCCGCCTTCTTAATGGTTATGGATTTATCATCTCTAAGAGCAAGCATCTCTTGGAATTCACCATCTGTAAGATTAGTTCTATCACAAAAGGGGACACCTGAAGGTATGACACCCCTAGCTAGTAACCTGAGATCCCTCTCAACTAGCTTCTCAAAGGTCTTAATATTATTGTATGTAGTTATGGGGCAAGAGTCCCAAAAACAGTGCTCAATCTCGTTCAGAACTTCAGTAGATAATAAAAATCCTTATTTTGTTGTGGAGTCAGCCTATAACCATAACTTTTTAGGTATTGGACCCAGTGCTTAGTACATGAATCTATCACATATGACAAATAACATGAATGAGGGTTAACGTACCGTTACTTTGTAGGATTGCGCCCTACATGACCCTTGTGTTGCCGCACTGTTACCGGTCATCCAGTCTCAATGAAGGGAGACATACAATACTCACATATGGCTGTTCTCCTGTGCGTGCATCCACGCTCGGTGTGCAATATAACAGTAGGAAGGATCCGAAGATTCCAGCGGTGCACAGCTTGTAGAGATAAGAGACCAGCAAGGTGTAGATTAAAAATGAAATTTTATTGAAAAAACATATGGTATGGGGGACACACTCTGACGCGTTTCGGACCTGCGTGGTCCTTAATCATAGAGCTCATGATTAAGGACCACGCAGGTCCGAAACGCGTCAGAGTGTGTCCCCCATACCATATGTTTTTTCAATAAAATTTCATTTTTAATCTACACCTTGCTGGTCTCTCATCTCTACAAGCTGTGCACCGCTGGAATCTTCGGATCCTTCCTACGGTCTTAATATTATGATTCTTAAAAATTTGAGGACAAAAGATGATTTCCTCTTAAGACCGAGTGTAATTGACCAAAGAAGCTAGATGATGAAGGGATCTCAGCATCTAACTCCTGATATTGTTCAGCATAAAGATCTGTAAGATCAGACAAAACACACAGGACGGATTATTTTAATATGTGTAGATATTAAAGAATGTATTGTATTTTTGGTCCAGGGTAAAAGCCCGGGAAGGCTACAGCCCATATGTTATGTTAATGCTCAGGGGGGAGACAAGTGTTCGACAATAAACCCCCTGATCAAAGGCTCCCCTACCCTGCTTGTGTATGCTGGAACAAAACAGAGCAGGACGTGGGTACTTGGGATAAGTGTTGTGTTTCACACTGTAGACGGACGTTCACAGAGGTATGCAAGAGAAACTGATTATTGTGAAATTAAAGAAGGCTTTTTATTGCGCCTGTTTCCTCATCATCAGGAAACCATCCAAACAAGGGGTAAACAAAGCTTCTATTCATTTGGGAGTATTTCTAGTGAAACACTATGCAGTTCACCACTCCCCTAGATAAGCATGTCTCCTAGCCCCAAAACATATAGCATGAAATAAGCAGATATACAAAGTCTCTTAAGAATGAAAGTCTTATCTGTTCCTTGGAGGGAAAATCTTCTCTGTTCCTGGTTCAGCTCCCTTCCCTCAGGGTGTGTTAGCATTCAGGTTTAGAAGTTTTCCCTGTCTCTTGAAAGCAGCTATGCTGTGTCTTCTGGCAGAGCTCAAGACAGGTTGTGAGAGTAAAGACAATCTCTCCTCTCTCTCCAAAGTTCAGCTCAGGTATGAGCTAAGGACTCATTTCCTGTCTCACAAGACAGGCTTTTGTAAGCAATCTAAATCAGGCAGGTGGTGTTTATTACAAATACAATAATAGATATAAAACCTGGCGTATGTGATATTATAGTGAAGTGATAATAAAGTCCAGTAAAGGATATATAAACTAATTGTCCCAATCCTGATAGGTCAGCCGATGACAGATGGATTCAAAATCACAGTTCACAGAGTAAAAAGCACACAGTCCTCTTCACGATATATATTCAACCTGCAGATGTATGACATGAAACAGAAAAACAGGACATTGCACAGTATATTTGATGGCCAATGATGCCCTTAGTTTCTGAGCTCAATAAAATGCCTACTTACTAGAAGTAGATAGAACGCATGCAGGGGAGAGAAACTGTACTTGGAGCCTTCTGGGTCCTGGTCGCCTTCGGTATAGCACGAACCCCTCGTGGTGTCCTCTGCTTCCGTGGATGTTTAGAAGGTGTCCCTTTCAGGAAAGATGTCTCCTGGATCTGTTTTGGGAATTCCTGCAGCCCTTTTTAAGCAGGACAGGAAAGGAGGAAGAGAGCAGTGAGGCAGATGCCGCCCAGCATGTTCCAGCAGAGCAGTCCCTATCTGTCAATGCAATCCCGGGAGCGTCTTTTTGCAGCTGCTACAGAATGTTGCTTGTAAGGACACGAGCAGTCACCAGGCTCAGGAGGATGCAGCACAAAGGTGCTGCGGCTCACACATCCCAACAGCGGTGCACACACCACAGCTACTCCTCAGCTACCTGGGAAGACCTTCTCCTGTGGGCAGAGTTTGCCCATAATTCCCTGAGGAACGAATCTACACAGGTCTCGCCCTTCTACGTAAACTACGGTTTAAATCCGGCATGACTGCCCATCTCTTCCCCTCCTTCTGGGGTTCCTGTAGCGGACGACTGGATCCAAGCACTGCAAAATTCATGGACTAAGATCCAGAGTAACCTAAAAGAGGCTTCCACCAGACAGAAGACCCAGGCAGACCGCCACCGTCGCGAAACTCCTGAGCTGAGACCGGGAGACAAAGTATGGCTGTCCTCACAGAACATACGTCTAAGAGTCCCCACACTCAAACTGGCCCCAAGATTCTTGGGTCCATTCAAGATCTTGGAGAAAATCAATCCGGTGACATACCGCCTGCAACTTCCCTCTTCAATGAGGCTTCCTTCCGTATTCCATATTTCACTACTGAAACCTGCATACCGCAGCCTCCGCTTTCCAGATCCATCTCCTGCACCACCGGGTCCTCAAATCGTACAGCAGGAGTACGAAGTTCAGGCCATCCTAGACTCCAGGTTATCAAAAGGGACAATCCAGTATCTCATCCACTGGAGAGGATACGGTCCCGAGGAACGATCCTGGATTCCACACATCCGAACTCAAAGATTTCCACCTGAAATACCCTCTGAAGCCTCGCAGGGTTCGGCCAGAGGTCTCCTCTGAAGGGGGGGGGTACTGTAAGATCTATGGACTTGCAACCACCCCGCGCATCCTGCCAAGCACCACCACACACGCACGGGATGCCAACGGACTGCACTCCTTACCCGATGCGTGCAGCGCGCATGCGCACCAGGGTGGCGTCATGCAACACCGCGGACTTAGGCTCCGCCTCTGGATCACTACGCACTCTACCTGTGCACGGCGTTTGCATGTATCACGTGCACCACGCCCCCAAGCTCCGTGTCAACATTCTTTAGCTGCACAAACAGCTACACCTGCTCGTTGAGCCCTGGACATATCACAGCCGCCGCGGAGGCCGCGCCCCGCTCCAACTCCCATGTGGGTTGGCTGATCCAGCCTATATATGCTCACCAATGTCATAGGCACATTGGCTGAGCATAGATACTTGTTATCTGTGTTTACCCTTGCTGTTCCTGCCTTGTCCCTGTCCTGTTGCTTAGTTCCAGTTTTGATCTTCTGTGTACCGTACCGGCTTGCTTTGACTACGCTGACCTCTGGCTCCTGATCTTGGCTATCTCAGACTCCTCGCTCCTCTCCAATCCTGACCCCGGCATTGTACCTCGACGACTCTCCACTCTCCAACCCTGACCTCGGCAAAAGTACCTTCTCCAGATTTCTCCTTCGTTGAACTCGGCAAGTATAAAGACTACTCTGATCTCTATATCCCTGACCCGGCTGCCAAGACAAACCTACACTCCGGACATGGCCCCCGTGCCTGTGGCTGGTGTTTGTTACTAGTCAAATCTCAGTACCGGGGCCTCGTCTTGTTTGTGGTGAGCACAGCGTGACACAAAGGGAGTCACATGGTCTACTACAGCCAGATTGGGGATATAGTTCCCACGATCTGATTTGCTCAAATTCCATGTGATGGCAGCCATGTTGCTTTTGATGACATCATGTTAAAGGGAAAGGAAGCACAGCCATTCTGATTGGCTGCCGTCAATTCCTTTGCATGACGTCACAAAAAAAAGGAAAAGCACATGGTTTTCACTGGCCAATCAGAGCCGTGGGAACCATATGCCGAAAATGTGACGTCATAGGCCTATATAAGCCTATGCAGCCTCATTTTACGACAAGAAGCTGAGGAGGAATGATCTTCTCTACAAAGAAGACCTCAAGGGCATGCCTACAGAAGAAGAAAGAAGATACAGTTGAAGAAGAAGAAGACACCCGAAGACCCGAAAGACCCCAAAATTGGATTATAATTTACAGGTGAAGAAAAAGAAAGAAGAACAAGACTTTGGATTGTTTTTTTTGGTTCGGGAGCTCACGGTTTCCCGGGATTTGGTGGATGAACATCTAAATATAAGTAAAAAAATGGAATGTATGTTATTTTTCTTTTACAGGTTTTTTATTTTTATTGTGATTTTTTTTGGATGCACATTCATTGCCACTGTATTTATGTATGTTTCTATGGATATACGTACATACAGGAGACAATCAATGGTTGTTTTTGCAAATGCTTGTTTTTATGTATTTTAAATGTATTTGGCTTCTTTGTTTAGAAATGTTTGGGCAATTTAATTTTTATTTTTATTTAATAAGATGTATTTTTTAATGGTGTTTTAAATAGTTTATTTCAGGGGGGGGTGCTTGCTTTTTAATAGTGGCTTCTTTTTGGTAGTTAGATAATGGTTTGGTTTTGGTGTTTTAATTGTGAATTTATTTTGGATTGGATTAATTGATTGTTGGTAATTTATTTCTGTTTACTTCTTGATTTGTTTTTAGTTTCTGATTGTTTTGATGGCATTGGATTTTGTTTGTGATTGTTTCTTGTACTGTAGTTTGACCATTGACTGGCATAGTGTTAAATGATGCACAGATTATGTGGGCATCATGTACCCACTGTGCCATTTAATTGGTTTATTGGCATTTATTATCTTTTTAATTGGCTATGTGATGTATTTTATTTTACTATATGGTATGTTTTATTTTGCTATGTGGTGTATTTGATTTTGATATGTGCTGTATTTGATTTTGATATGTGCTGTGTTTGATTTGGCAATGTAATATTTTTTATTTGGGCCTGTTTTTTTAATCCTTCCCCATTTCTTGCTATAGTGGTAAATGATGCCCATATTATATGGGCATGATGTACCCACTGTACCAATGAATGGGTGAAGGGTGGGGGTAGTTGCCTCGTGAGGGTGGTTAGGCGTCCTGGTTGGGTAGTGGCAGAGGGTGGGTTAACCCCTTAATTACTTTCATGGTTATTAACTGCTAAACTGATTAAGGGGCTAGAAGACAGATTGTATTTTGCTATATATTCTTTCTGGCAATGGACCTGCAGTAAGCTGACAAGGACACCCTTCATAATGCCAGGGCTAAGTAGAATGGTTTTATTTACTTTATTTATACTTCCTGGTTAATGTTGTGTTTAATATTGGGAAATAATCTATTATCCATATCTGGGTAATAGTTATTTTGCCCATTACTGTATGTGTTTTGATAGGGGGAGGTGTATGTATTGAAATGTAGGACATGTTTTATTTTTTACATACAGGAATGGTACCGCATGGCAACGGGGACCCACAGAGACCACCTGAGGACCCTCTGACGCCCATGGGTACCACCCGAGGACACTGGGACACCCACGGGTACCACCTGAGGACCCACAGGGGACACCTGTGGGGAAGAACCAGGAGCCCCACAGTCGTGTGCGCCCCGGGGACCTGCAGGAACCACCCAAGTGCCCCCAGACCCCCATGGGAACCACCTGAGGGCACCCAGACACCGGGGGCCCCCATACACCCGCAGGGACCACCCGTGGACCCCATTGGGGCACACAGGCACCCGGAGGCCCACGGAGCCTAGCAGGGACAACCCGAGGGCCCCCATACACCTGTGGGCTCCCTCCCACGAGGGGCACTGTTGGGACTGCAGACACACATCTGGTCCCCTGGGGACCCCCGCTGGCCTGTGGTACTAATCCTGTGTGTAAAAAAATACATTTTGGTTTTATGTGGGGGCCCAGGGGATGGGTTGTGTATTGTGTTTACTAAATATTGTAATGATTATTGGGGGCCAAAGAGGTGGGTAGTAGGGCTGTTGTGTGTATTGTTTTTATTATGGTAGCGGGGGTGGGTGAAGGGGGCATTGTCCCAAGGATGGGTGGTTAGACCTAACAGGTGGGTAGTGGGGCAGGGTGGGTTAACCCTTTAATTACTATAGTGGTTACTAACCACTATGGTGATTAAGGGGTTAGGAGACATTAGATTGCCTTTTTTTATTCTTCTGTATTGTTTGTAGCAATGTAGGACATGGGCGGCGATGAGGATGGACTTCATCGTGGCAGCCTGGCAGGGGTGATTGCACGATTTATTTACTTTTTATGCTGCTTAATGTTGTATTATAAATGGCCAAATGCACTATTATCCATATCTGGATATAGTAATTTGTCCCATTACTGTACTTTATGTGTTAGGAGGGGGGGGGGGGGTGTATTTATTTAAAAGTATTGTTTCTTTTTTTGGGGCACACCATTGGTACCACAGGCCAGCGGGGACCCCCGGACTCCCGCGGGGATCACCCGATAGCCACGACACCCACGTGGATCACCCGGGGACACCCGCTGGCCTGTTGTATGAATGGTGTGCCTGAAAAAAAGGTAAACAAAGCTTTTTTATCTATCTCTAGCTACATTTGCGCCAGCGTGTTTTTCTGGTGTGCTGTTAAAGCACGATAGAGTTATTCCTGTTTAGTGAATCCCGCTGACTGGCAAAAAAACGGCGCGTTTGCCGTTTTTTGCCTGATCGGCCAGATTTTTTTCACAGGAAAAAAAGGAAAAATGCCTTTTAAGGTCGATAAAGCGCTGTTCTCACTACTTAGTGAATTGCGCAGCAGCCTGTATTGGCCTTAAAAGCCAATTTGCGGTCTTAAAAGCAGTTATCACAGCTTACTGCATAGCCCCCATAATGTTAATAACATCTGTGGATTCTTCAAATGTGGTAACTTTATTATGTGCCGCTCTGCGGTACCGACCAAGTCTTTGGAACTTGAGAACAACAGATATCACCACAGAATCTCAACATTTATAAATTGCAAATCTACCCATGGAGTTTATAATCTTACATGCAGTTGTGGAAAAGGTTACGTAGGCAGGACCATTCGACCTTAAAAGAAACAAGATCTGATACTGCCAGTGTCTAAACATTTTACCAATTGCCATCTAGGTGATATCTCTCAGTTTAAATTTGTAGGTATTGAGTGTGTATTGACTCCAATACGTGGAGGAGATAGACTTACGTAGGCACTTAAGTAGACGCAAAATGTATTGGATACATACACTAGATACACTATATCCCTGTGGTATCAATACCGAACGGGATTTGAAACATTTTTTTATAATACAACCTTCTGGTGATATCTGTGTTCTTTCAAATCCTCTGACAAAGTTTATTTTGTGTTGGAATATGATTCTTTAGTTGGTCGAAATCTTTGGAGGTTTATATAGTGGATCATAGGATTTATATGTAGAAGGCATCAAAACACGGTCTCGTTCTGTGGACCCCAAGGACTGATTTATAACAGGGTTCAGCTGTATAACCTCATATACTATCTTATAATCAGATAATTTGGATAATATTTTAATTTATCATAAGAAAGAGCATAATTACATTTACACTCATAAAGTAGCTATATAGCTATGAGTGTAAATGTAATTATGCTCTTTCTTATGATAAATTAAAATATTATCCAAATTATCTGATTATAAGATAGTATATGAGGTTATACAGCTGAACCCTGTTATAAATCGGTCTTTGGGGTCCACAGAACGAGACCGTGTTTTGATGCCTTCTCCATTTGCAAAAGTATTTTAGCTTCCTCAGTCTCACAGATATTTAGTGGTTTATAGCATATCCCTACAAACATTTTCTTTATACTTTTGCCTCCACTGCTAATTTCTATCACATGGTCTCTACATTTTCATAATTCCCTTCATAAACATCTTCCCATATAATAGGTTTTAGATCCAGTTTAACATATAAGCATACTCCACCTCCTCTTTTATTTGTTCGATCCTTCCGAAAAAGGGAATAACCCTCTAAATTAACTGCCCAGATATGAGTTTGATCCCACCACGTTTCAGTAATGCCTATGATATCATACTGCTCGCTTGCAGCTATTAATTCAAGCTCCCCCATTTTATCTGTCAGGCTTCTAGCATTAGCAAGCATGCATTTAAGTTTTTTCAGCCTGTACTATTATCTTATCTGCTCCTTCCTTTCTGCTCCCACTTGGTTTAATCTTTAGAAGTTTTCTAGTATTATCTGTATTTACTATGGGTGTCTCACTGCTTGTCAAACTTGCACTTGTCCCCATTCTACCTCCATAACCCCTTGTTTCCTCATCTATTCTATTTAGTTTATCTGTTTCTTTCCCCTCCCCCCTCCATCCTAGTTTAAAATCGCCTCCAACCTTTTTAACATTCTCCCCCCTAGCACAGAAGATCCCTCTTCATTGAGGTGCAATCCGTCCCTAGAATAAAGATCGCACCTCTCGGAAAAGGAGTCCCAGTGCTCTTAATTCCCCAAACCCTCCTTCCCACACCACTTTCTTAGCCATGCATTAACCCCCCTAATCTCTGACTGTCTCCCTGAGGTAGCATATTGCACTGGTAGTATTTCAGAAAATACTACCATGGAGGTCCTTGCATTAAGCTTTTGTCCTAGATCCTTGAAATAGTTTGTAGGACCCTCCATCTTTCTCTATCTTTGTCATTGGTGTCAACATGTACTAAGACTGCTGGGTCAATCCCAGCCCCCCCCCAACAATCTGTCTACCTGATCTGCCAAGTGGATCCACATCCATATTTTTTTTTAGAACAGAACAGTTTCGAAACAGGTTGCTGAATATAGATCCTTCATATGCTATTCATTTTGCAACACTATAAGCTGTTACATTGGTTACATTAAGTCATGATCTCTGACAGCTCTCTGTTATTGCTACATTCTTGCCATGAGTGAGTCATGTAGTATCATAAGGTAGTGATATTTGTTATTGTGACATGCCTGCAGACTCATACCTTTGGTTCAGGCTTTCAGTGCTTATGACGGTACAGGAGAATACTCAGAGTATGATCAGTCTATTTGCCTAAAAACATTTCTTTGTCTCTCTTTCGCCCTGGACATCATTCCTATCAGATTTTTGGAGCACCACATTAGAGATTCACTTCTCTTACTACACAAGAATAGATAACAAACAAGTTTAATGGAAGTATTGATAGTAAGAACATTTGGCAGATGTTTCACGTTCATTCCAATATGTTCTAACATGAACCAAAGGATTTTTACTTTCCCAACCCATACATAATCCCCATTTGCATTTTATCACAAGTCTGATCACCTTGCAATTACATAACCGTGGACTCATTTCTATAACCACTATAGTTGTATAACTTGGTGTTCCTAGAGCTTCTTATAAAAACAGAGGTATTTCGATCTGGGAAAACACACATCCAAGTAAGACTCAGCATGGATTTAATCGCATACACTGTCATAGGCATTTCCTGCCTGATTTTCTTATGGGGTGTCAAGAATTTTTACATGAGAGGCAATCTGCCCCCAGGACCAACACCACTTCCAGTTTTGGGGAACATCCTACAGATAAAGAGGGGGCAGCTTGTTACATATTTGAAAGAGGTGAGTACATTTTACCTGTGAAGAGGGTGAGCACTGGTGAATAATTGTGTTAAAGTGTGCTTTTACCAATGTTATATTTCTATGATCAAGTCTCACGCAATGCAGAGTTACAGAAAGAGAATACAGTAGTTATCATTTGCTATTGATTAGTGCAGTCTCTCATTAAACCAAAGTGAACTAAAGACAGTGACATGTTAAACAGATTAAATGCAGCTCATTGACATCTTAAAAAAAAAGGATAATTATGTCTAAATAATGTTTTAATGGAAAGGAAACTGGTGCATAGAGAGTATCAAATAGATTTACTAGTGAAAATAGTAATGGTGGGACTATGAGAAATATAGAGGACAGCAAAAAGGGTAAAAGAAAATAGTAACAAATTTATTAAAACATATGACCTTTGTGGCTGAATTAGAAATTCAGTATAAGCCTTTACTTAATAAAATGCATCAATGCATACCCATAAAATAATGAAAACAATCCCAATGGGTGACTGCTATACAATAAGTAACCTGTATGCTTAGGAAGAGTGTCTTGGAAAGTAAGAGTATATATACTTAAAGAGAACAAATACCCTAAATGGACAGCTAGTAACCTAGAAATGTCACATAAATCAACTTCTTCCGGAAGTTAATGTTTTTATAATTAGAGTGTCTCTTTTTAAGGGTCAAAAATGTCCCAGAAATCGGGAAGGTGCACCTTAGATCCACAATGTGCGCAGTAGGTATTAGTGTATAACTTCGTTCTTCATATAGCTACTGCGTCCGTTATTCGAATAAATCATGGAGCCGTTGTCGTGTGCTCTGCTGTATTCCATGCGGTATTAACTCCGCGTTCCCGCCGCTGTTCACACCGCAGTCACGCAGCCAGGCACCCGCGGTTGATCTGTTTAATTTAATGGTTTCGGATTTCTTTGGGCGCAATTCTTCGCGTATCTACCAGGTGGCAGAAATTAATGAATTGTAATGTGTACAGTTCTGTGTTTGCTACTGTGTCAATTTGCAGGTGTTTAAAACCAGATAATGTAAAAACCAAGTCTACCACAGTGGTCCATTGTGATTTGACCTTGAAGACGTTATCAAATTTAGGCGCTTCATAATGAAAACTTATAAAACTCAAAGCTGTGTGCTTTTTTTTTTTTAACATTCCTACAGTATCCTTGCACAATTGCTGTCTGAACATAATGTGCACACCGCAAACGTATAAAAAACCTGACTGTAGTTATGCATTTTTAATATGTTCTGCAATTAATGCTACAGCAGATAAGATGGCGACTGTAGCCGAAATATATTGTATTGTATTGTATGTCTTTATTTATATAGCGCCATTAATGTACATAGTGCTTCACAGCAGTAATACACGTGGTAATCAAATAAATTACAGATAATATAAATAACAGATCATGGGAATAAGTGCTTTAGACATTAAGGAAGAGGAGTCCCTGCTCCGAGGAGCTTACAGTCTAATTGGTAGGTAGGGAGAACGTACAGAGACAGTAGGAGGGAGTTCTGGTAAGTGCGTCTGCAGGGGGCCAAGCTTTATGTATCATGTGTTCAGAATAGCCACAGTGCTATTCATATGCTTCTTTAAGCAAGTGTGGCTTAAGTTGGGTCTTAAAGGTGGATAGAGAGGGTGCTAGTCGGGTACTGAGGGGTAGGGCATTCCAGAGGTGTGGGGCAGTCAGTGAAAAAGGTTTAAGGTGGGAGAGGGCTTTAGATACAAAGGGGTAGAAAGAAGACATCCTTGAGAAGAACGCAAGAGTCTGGATGGTGCATAACGAGAAATTAGGGCTGAGATGTAAGGAGGGGCAGAAAAATGTAAAGCTTTAAAAGTGAGGAGAAGAATGGAGTGTGAGATGCAGGATTTGTTCGGAAGCCAGGAGAGGGATTTCATGAGGGAAGATGCTGAGACAGATCTCGGAAAGAGTAGAGTGATTCTGGCAGCAGCGTTTAGGATAGATTGTAGGGGAGACAGGTGAGAGGCAGGAAGGCCGGACAGCAGGAGGTTACAGTAATCAAGACGGGAGAGAATGAGGGCCTGAGTCAGAGTTTTAGCAGTCGAGCAACAGAGGAAAGGGCATATCTTAGTTATATTGCGGAGGAAAAAGCGACAGGTTTTAGAAATGTTTTGAATGTGAGAGAGGAGTCGAGTGTGACCCCTAGGCAGCGTGGGTGAATGATCGTAGTTCCAACAGTAATATGGAAGAAGGTAGTAGGGCCAGGTTTGGGAGGAAGTATGAGGAGCTCTGTTTTAGCCATGTTGAGTTTAAGGCGGTGGAGGGCCATCCAGGATGATATAGCAGAGAGACACTCAGAAACTTTGGTTTGTACAGCAGGTGTAAGGTCGGGTGTTGAAAAGTATATTTGTGTGTCGTCAGCATAGAGGTGATAATTAAACCCAAAAGATGTTATTAGGTCACCTAGAGAGAGTGTATACTGAGAAAAGAGAAGAGGTCCCAGGACAGAGCCCTGGGGTACCCCCACAGAGAGATCAATAGAGGAGAAGGAGGTATTAGCAAAGGAGACACTGAAAGTACGATGGGAGAGGTAGGATGAGATCCTGGATAGAGCTTTGTTCCGAATGCAAAGAGTATGGAGAATGTGAAGGAGAAGAGGGTGGTCCACGGTGTCAAATGCTGCAGAGACGTCGAGTAATATGAGCAGAGTGTAATGACCTCTGTCTTTGGCAGCATGGAGTTCGTCAGTTATTTTAGTGAGGGCTGTTTCCGTTGAGTGAGCAGTGTGGAGGCAAGATTGTAGAGGGTCTAGGAGAGAATAGGTGTTGAGAAAATGGAGGAAGCGAGAAAATACAAGACGTTCAAGGAGTTTAGAGGCAAAAGGCAGGAGGGAGACAGGACGATAGTTAGAAAGACAGGTAGGGTCAAGCTTGCTGTTTTTGAGTAATGGTATGACTGTTGCATGTTTGAAGGAGGATGGAAAGGTTCCAGAGCAGAGGGAGGAGCTAAAAATGTGTGTGAGCGTAGGGATTATAGTAGGATCAAGAGGTTTAAGGAGATGGAGGGAATGGGGTCAAGAGGGCAAGTGGTAGAGGGAGAAGAGGCGCTCAACAGCGACACATCCTCCTCTGAGACAGTGGAAAAAGAGTCAAGGAAGGCAGGAGGAGAGTTAGGAAGAGGTGTAGGATGGGAGGAAGGAACAGAGGGGATGTTCTGACGCATGGATTCCACCTTTTCCTTAAAATAGTCAGCAAAGTCCTGAGCGGAGATGGAGGAAGGAGAGGCAGCTGCGGGTGGTTTGAGTAGAGTATCAAAGACAGAAAACAGTCGGCGTGGGTTAGATTTGTGCATGTTGATTAGAGAAGAAAAGTAGGCTTGTTTAGCTTGCGAGCGGGCAGAGTTGAAACAGGATAGCATAAATTTGTAGTGAAGGAAGTCTGCGAGAGTATGAGATTTCCTCCAGAGGCGTTCAGAGGAACGAGTGGAGGAACGCAGCATGCGCGTCTGGGAATTTAACCAGGGTCTAGGTTTAGAAGGGCGAGTGCGGCAGAGAGAAAGCGGGGCATGTAGATCAAGAGAGGAGGACAAGGCAGAGTTGTAGTTCCTGACCAGGTTGTCAGGGTCTGTAGCAGAGCTGAGAGAGGAGAGGGAGGAGTGTAAAGTGGACTCAAAGTCAGGTACAGTAGAGGCAACGTTTATTCTAACATTTGCCGTAAACTAGCCGGGTTACATTCTGGGTATGTGCTGGGTATGTGCTGGGTATGTTCTGGGCTAGTTTGAGGCACGTTTAAGGCATTTCTGCATTGACTAACGACCCATAGGATTAACACAGCAGGGATCCCTGGCATTCCAATTCAGTTTGAATGGGACTGCCAGGGACCCCCGCTATTAATCTGATAGGCCATTAATCAATGCAGAAATGCTGGGGCTAGTTTAAGGAAAGTTTAAGGCATGTATTCAGAATGTACCTGGGTGTTTCCTGGGTTTTTTGGGGAATTGCCACTGGTTTTTGTTCGAATAAGAGTTGCCTCTACTGTAAGTGAATAGAGCGCAGGTTTCTGCAAAACCGGGGGGTAGACGGAGGTGGAGAAGGGGAGAAGAGAGATAGAGAGAATGAGATGAGGTGATAGGTCAGAGAAAGATAAAGGATCATTATGAGACATACACGTATGCGCCTAAATGTGATGACATGCATATGCATTTCAACAAGGTTCCAATGAGACATACACGCATGCGCCTAAATGTGATGACACGCATATGTGTTTCAACAAGGTTCCAATTAGACATACACACATGCGCAGAAAATAAAAACAGTATGAAAAGAAGAGCAAGCCTAGTAAAAGTCGAAAGTATTGAATGATAAATAATACATATAGAATAAAAGATATATATTTTTATTTTTGGGTTTCTTAGCAGAGTTAATTACACATGCAAGTCTACTGTAATTATACTGCAAAATGCAATGTCAAACA
Source organism: Ascaphus truei (assembly GCF_040206685.1). Taxonomy (NCBI): domain Eukaryota; kingdom Metazoa; phylum Chordata; class Amphibia; order Anura; family Ascaphidae; genus Ascaphus; species Ascaphus truei. Next base: position 6,393,112 of record NC_134489.1, read on the forward strand.
GTAGTGATGATTACTGTACAATGTAAAAAAAGTATTGAATATGAAAACATAGCAGCATACTGTATAAGGTTTTCTATAAAGCTCACAATTATTCTCCCCTAATCAATAAAAATTGCACTGAGACTTTAAATGTTTTGCCTACTTGGATTTTTAAATCAGATTCAAAATGCGCAAGCAACGTTTTAAAAAAGCAATTTTAGAGGTCCATCGAAATTCCTCCTTTTGCCTTTGCCACTTTATGTCAAAGTTTATTTTCTGGGGAAAAAAATGATGCTATTATTTCCGGTATTGCGCATGCATCAAGTCGTATCATTGGGAATTAAAGCAGCAGTTCAAGCAATATCCTACATGTGCATCTGTATGATGAGAACAAACTTCTGATAGGCTCTGACTGTTGAGCCCCGCCCTCTCCCTAGCTGTGCACCAATTGTATCTACTGTAGTAACTGCTTAATCAATCATATTGCAGGACTACATTTTCAATAATTGTGCAAGAATTGAATTAAATTAAATAACCTTGAGCAAAGCAATTGATTGCAGGAGAATGGACTGATCTGCAGTTTACTGTAACTAATCTCTTGTCTCGGTGCATATTGTATTGATGCAAATATTGTTTTAAAAAAAATAATATTTTTTTAAACACGGTAGCTTGAACTGCAGCTTTAAATTTAATACTGTACTGTATAGTGTAATACAGTATACTGTAGTACATTATATTTACCTTCATTATAAACTTTGCCAAACGGGTGCAGATGAGCCACTGTCACTCCCGTAGTCTGCATTATAGTTGACAGGTGACAGCTGGCCTGCTACCCCTGTAGTTGACAGCTGATGAAGCTGGAAATCTTTTGGGTACACGCAAGCTTGCTGGTACCTGTACATGAAATCAGGCTCAGGCTGTAAATTTTGCAGGTATTCCGGCGGGGAAAGTTAGAGTAGCAAGGATTGTCGTTCACCAGGTTTTCACTGACGGTCGGACCTTTATTGTAAGCTGGTGCTGGTGCTGTTGTCGGCACATTGCTGGATTGGGATTGATGAATTTTATATGGATTAAACCCGACCTTTCTCCTTTTGACGTTGCCATGATCAAACATACTGTAAAAATCTGGGACCACACCCCAATACCCTCTTCTTTCTCCGGGTGCAGGGTCCATGCATAAAAACCCACTGAATGTTACTTAATGTTTGTCTTATTGAATGCTTCCACCCACGAACGTCAGGTGAAAATTTGTAAATATCATAGTTCGAAATGAAATATTTACAGTATATATTTCTGCTACAGTCATCCTCTTATCTGTTGCAGCATTAATTGCAGAAAATATTAAAAATGCATAACTACACTCACGTGTTTTTATACGTGTACGGTGTACACATGGTGTCCAGTCCAGTCAGCAATCATGTAAGGATAATGTAGGGATGTAGAAAAAAGCACAGAGAATTGAGTTTTATAAGTTTGTATTATGAAACGCTTACATTTGATAGCGTCTTCAAGGACCAAGGTAGATTCACAATGGACCACTGTGGTAGACTTGGTTTTTATCTGTTTTTTAAACACCTGCAAATTGGCACAGTAGCACAGAACTGTACACATTACAATTCATTAATTTCTGCCACCTGGCGGATACGCTAAGAATTGCACCCAAAGAAACCTGAAACCATTAAATTAAAACAGATCAACCGCGGTAAATACAGTGGTGCCTGGCGGCATGAATGCGGCGTGGAATACAGCAGAGCCAGTATACGAAAACATACAGTACACGAAAACAGCTCCGTGATTTGTTCGAATAATGGCCGTTGCATCAGTATGTTTTTTAATATACATTTTATTACTAGTGTAGATGAGCAGGGGGTCTCCGGAGCAGAACCGCATTGATTTGTGGTCCGGGGACCCCCTGCTTCCCGAGATACAGGCCCCATTATGGGGTGCCGGTATCTCCTATGCATTTGATTCCCATGGTCACGTGACATTGGACATTTAAATGCATAGGAGATACCGACACCCTATAACAGATCCTATATCTCGGGAAGCAGGGGGTCCCCGGACCTCAAATCAAAAAGGTTCTGCTCAGTAGACCCCTGCTACAATACACTAGTAATAAAACCCAAATAAAAAAAATTAAACAAATTTGTTACCATAGCGGCTATCCGCAATGGTAATGAAGCTGCTTTAATGTAATTTTTAGTAATAGTGTGCATGAGCAGGGGGTCTCCTGGGCGGAAGTGCTTTGATTTTAGCCTCGGGGACCCCCTGCTTCCCGAGTTACAGGTCCTGGGTATGGGGCATCGGGTGCCGGTAATGCCGCTATTTTTAAATCGTCCGCGTCACGTGACCGAGGGATTTAAATAATGAGGGAGGTACTAGCACCCCATATCTGGGCCTGTAACTCAGGAAGCAGAGAGTCCCTGAGGCTGAAATCAATGCGGTTCATCTCGGGAGACCCACTGCTCCCAAACACTATTATTAAAAATGAAATTAAAGCAGCTTCATTACCGTAGTGGATAGCCGCTACGGTAATTAATTATTTTTTATTGTTATTGGGGTTTTGATAATAGTTTACATGAGCAAGGGGTCTCCTGAGCTGAACCGCATTAATTTCAGCCTCGGGTACCCCGTACTTCATGAGATACAGTCCCCGTTATGGGGTGCCGGCATCCCGCTCCAGGATATAAATCCCCTGGTCACGTGACGTGGGAAATTTAAAAGCACAGGGGATACCGGCACCCATAACGGGGCCTGTATCTCATGAAGTAGGGGGTCTCTGAGGCTGAAACCAAAGCGGTTCAGCTCAGGAGACCCCTGCTCATGTACACTATCAATAAAATCAATATTTTTAATGCACGATTGCCTGTAAGAGCTGCATGGAGACACAGCATCTCCATTCAGGTCTTATAGGGTGCATTTTTTTCTATCAGCTATCGTGCAATAAAATCTATAGCACGATAGCACCGATACAAAAAACAGGTTGCACGATAGTGCATTTTTTAATCAGACTTTTTATTGGCCTTCACTTCTTAGTGACTCCCGTTGTTGGCTTAATTTTTTTTTAAGCGTGATAAATGTAATACTCGCACGCAAAAGGACTGATTTTATCACTGCTTAGTGAATCGACCCAATAGTGTTTCAAACCATTTCTAAACAACTCATAACTGTGATCCAAAGAATCTGAAGTTAAAAGGAATAGAAAAGGTGACCCAAGATTGGTGGGGAGGTGACATCGTTAAAAAAAATCTCACAACGAGAGGAATATTGGATATGTACACTAAAAACACTTAGTCCAAAAGGCCTCAATTAAGATATTGATCTAATATTCTTTCTCTAACCTTTCTCTAATCTTTTCTGCAATTTCAATGTTCAACCACATGCCATTATTCCTGCTGTACATTTGGAGTATGATTGTTAATACAAGCTCTATTCACATATACACGTTTCTCTCTGATATGTGAAACCAAACACACTCCTCTCTGTAGGAATACCCTTTCTCCCCTCTATCCTATTAACTCTTTTGTTGTCTATTTTCTTTCGTTATCTACTTTTATTCATTTTCTCCTTTGTTTTTTGGGGAACCTTTATAAAATATGGGGAACCACTCCCTAAACCTACCCCCTTTCCCATTGCTCTCTACTGTTAACTCTACATATTGAGAACAAGATGTGTATATCCATTGAATATATTCTCTCGTTTTTGAAGTAGAATATATATTAAGGCTGTTGATGTGCCTCTCTTGTATATCCTATTATAATTTTAATAATGTTATCCTACTTATAGACCATTGTATAAAATAGTTTATATAGATTTTGTCTCATATAGAAGAATATTGTCATGCCAATTCTTTATCTTAGTAGGAGATATGTTATTATTTTTTATATGTAATACTTCTTTAATGAAGAGGAAATAATGAAATAACAGCAGCAACAGGTATTTCCCTTATAAAAAGGATTATGAACACAGTGTTATGTCATATCCCTGAAGAAGCGAAAGGTGAAACGCGTAGGGTTACCTTTATACCCTTTGTGAGCTTTTGGAGAACCCTTAGAAGAGGAAAACTATCCACCCTTAACTCTCCATCTACCCGGATCGAGAAAATAGGAAAAAAAATGCAATCGCTGGTGCTGTTGTAACCGGATCCAGACTTGAATGCTGGAACGCCTGCGCATGTAGCGCGATCCTGTGAGACGCACGCCACAGCCCGCCCTAGTGCGCAACCCGGAAGTAAATAGGGGTAGATGAGGAAGACTGCAGGGAGAAACTACATGCAGAGACTGATGTGGACGCACCAAGTGGAGGAGAAATATCCCAGGTAGCAGCCACTTGCTGAGGCTGGTGTGGAAGTGGCACCCAGGGACAGTACACTGCTTGGATCCAGCCAGTCATCTGTTTAAACACACCCCGTGAAGAAAACTTCCATTAGGTTGCAGAGGCTGTCGTCAGACACACAAGAGGAGTGGGTAACTATATCCCAAATGAGGTGGGATTGACTTACTAACTGTATGTGGATGCTTCATTTATGAAGAACGAAGTTGTACACTATTTAATACCTACAACGCACATTGTGGATCTAAGTTGCACCTTCCCGATTTCTGGGACATTTTTGACCCTTAAAAAGAGAACGTGGACAGAAATAGGCCGGATCCAAGGTCTAAATTATCTGCAGCTTGAGTATAACCGGAGTGGTAGTGCTTTGCTAAGACTGTTTTGAATTTCTACTCAATAATACTACTATTCGGTAGAGGATAATGTTTATATGGTCATATTGTTGGATATACTATGTCTATAACTTGTACTATGTTGAAAACTAATAAAAATTATCTGAAGGGAAAAAAAGAGACACTAATTATAGGAACATTAACTTCCGGAAGAAGTTGATTTATGTGACATTTCTAGGTTACTAGCTGTCCAATTAGGGTATTTGTTCTCTTGAAATAAACACTCCAACTTTCCAAGACACTCTTCCTAAGCATACAGGTTACTTATTGTATAGCATTCACCCATTGGGATTGTTTTCATTATTTTATGGGTATGCATTGATGCATTTTATTAAGTAAAGGCTTATACTGAATTTCTAATTCAGTCACAAAGGTCATATGTTTTAATAAATTTGTTACTATTTTCATCTACCCTTTTTGCTATCCTCTATATTTCTCATAGTCCCACCATTACTATTTTCACTAGTAAATCCATTTGATAATTTCTTTGCGCCAGAGATTCCTTTTTCAATTGCTTTTTGGGGTTTGGATAATCCTTTCTTGTTGGCTGCAGAAGTGTATGGCTATTTGACCCAACCATTTATAATTGTATATTTGAATCACATTGTTTATATACTTTAGTAGTACACATTAGCACACGTTTTCTTTTTTGCAGATGTAGCCGGGACCCCGTTTCTTCCCCAATGTTGTGTGGGGTGGGATATGTCGCACCCAGGGAACGCTCCAATAATGGAGGTTCCGTGTTTAGGGAGCCGCCATGTTTAGGGTGGCGCCGGCGCAGAGGTTGCACATGCGCAGAGCAGGTCACAAAGCCCGCGAAGGAGGAGAGTTCGGGAGGAGGGGCGTTAGGGGACTACGGGTCCCAGCAGCCCCCGCGGTCCCCCGTGACACGGCCGAACCAATCAGGTACGAGATTAGGGAGGAAAAGGAAGTGATGGGGCCCACGAGGGGTCAGATCTAGCTGGCGGAGGAAGGAGAAGGAGCTCCGGTGTAGGGAGGCAGGCCGCTCCTACCTAGGTCGCAGGCCCCAGACCCAGTTAGGCCCTGAGCCACAGTAGAGTGCAGCAGAGCTAGGGACTGGCCATAGTTAGGTTCCGGATCCCCTTCTATGAATACGATCGCTACCGGGACAGTTCTATATAAGCGGGAGGCCTGGGACCAGGCCCCACCACTAAGCCGCAGCGTGTGTGGGTGGGAACGCCCCGGACACTCACGGGTGACGTCATCTATGCCCGCGCCGATCCTTTGTGAAGATATTTGCAGAACCGGGTACAGGAGACCCCGGCAGGTAAACTCCAAGTGCACCAACGGTACCATTCTCACTCCGGGACACGGTGGCTGCGCAGTCACACACTTATACATCAACTGACTCACTTGGGGGTGGGGGAACGTACTCCGCACGGGAACTGGACACGGGGTGGGATCACCCGGTGAAGGGAGAGGGAGAGTGAGCGTTCAGCGGACGCTGGTAGTAGTGTCTCCTCCAGGGAGGGACACCTGTTAATTAAGCTGTTGGTTGTTGCAAGTAAACGTATATTGGTTAAGGTATATCGCTGTGTGTGTATTTCATGTATATAAGTTCCTGCGAAGACCCACTTCCCCTAGGGCGGAGCTGTCGCAGGTGGAGGCGCTGCACCAAGTCATAAGTATTGTGAGCACCCCAGGCTCTCCGTGGCAGAGGCTTTGGCCCTGTGAGCCTACAGGTTATACAAGATATGGTAGTGGCCTGTGTCCGATAGGAAGCAGGGCTACACAAATAATGTTTTAAACCTGTGAGATTTGCATAGCAAAAGCTTTGGAGGGTTTTTACAATATTTACTTAACATCTTTTTGTGATAAGACTGTATAACTACAAGTAAAAAAATTTTTTCTTGGTTTTCAAAGCAATTATGAAGGCATTATTTGCAGACAGATGAACAGAAGTGCTGATTTGTTTTTTTTAGTCAACTAAATTCAAGCATAACATTTGTCACAAGATACAAATAAGTAATACAGTGACTTTAAATGGAATTTAATCTTTCTGAGGAAGCCAATTACACTAAGTTGTTTAATATGATTTTTTTTTGCCCTGCTATGAATTTTCATATTAAATTATTCTCTCCTTCAAGATCCTTCACTCCTCTGTTTTATCTATCACTCTACCATTTCTCAGGGCTGTCCTCTTTCTGTCACACACTTTTCTGCAGCACATTCTTGACTGAAAATCTCTCTTGCTACTCCATATTTTTGAAGTTCTCTTCCCAGGATACTATCGCATGGAAACTTCTGTTGACTCCAGTGGGGGTTTCTGTGTAGTAGTGACCCAATTAGCACTATCAAAGTTTAATGAATAAGCCCCAAAGAGAGTGGACAATAGCACAGAATGTAATATATCTTATCTCAATATTGCACAGACTATTTTTCCTACAACTGCTTCCAAAAACACTATCTTTTGCAATGTTGGGGTAAATTCATACATTGGTGTAAAATGAAGCAGTTCACACCTATTTTTTGAGCTCCAGCTTGCAATACTTGATACAGATGGTCCCCTTCCCTTAAATCTCCAAATATAGCACTTGCTGATCCGATATTAACTATTGTGGTATACAGATGTTCACATCTTGATCCTGTGTAACTGCCATGGATTTAATTGGCAACTGATAGGGGGTTGCAGTGGGATAACTTGGATCACATATTAGTGAACATCCTTTTTAGAATATAAGGTCTTCGGTGCAGGGAAGTCCTTTTCCCATTTCACACTTCAATATTTGATACAATCAACCCTTTGTACTTCCAGAGGGCACACTATGCTGGCAGCAAAAGGGTTAAGATTGCTTATATTGACTGACATTCTTTGCTCTATTTGCATTTTGAAGCAGATTGTCACATGATAACGGAGGGAGATTTATTTTGTCTGAAACCACCTACCGTGTCAATTATACTTTTCCAATGCAGATGCGACTGAAGTACGGTGACGTGTTCACAGTTTATTTGGGTTCTCGCCCAGTGGTTACCAGGCGGTGAAAGAAGCCCTGGTAGATTATGGATATGCATTTAGCGGACGTGGGGAAACACCATGTTTCGATGCCGCCTACAAAAACTTTGGTGAGGAATTGATTTGATTAATAACTTTTAATAAAACATGTCACTTAAAGATCTTTGAGATCTACATATCCATCATATTAATATTTATGTGAAACCTCAAGGTCAAAAACAGCTGACACTGGGATTGTATATTTTCTGGCCCTCTAGCCCCTTGTAGCAAAGGGGTAGGGTAAGGCAGGTTAACTCACTCCCTTTAGATGCACACTGAGTCCTTCTTTCTTTCTGTTCTTTTATTGTAAAACAAACAATAACAACAAATGAGGGGAACTGTGGGTGAGTGGCATATGTGGCGGAGTGGTAAATTAATAATGCCTTGTATGAGAGAGGCAGTAAGAGGTGTGTACTCACAGACTGCTGGATCCAAAATGAAGTGAGCTAGTCTGTGCAGATGGAATATAGTCAGGACTAACCATATAATCAGTGTTGCTGGGAGAAACTAACAGAGGTCTGTGCTGTAGTTGATAGACAGCAGACAAACCAGTGAAGGAAAGATACATTTGTTGCAAATCACAATGAGGAGCAATGACTGCCTCAAACATGCAGAGAGTTTCCAGGACACTCCCCGTCTTGTTTGTTGGGTAATTCCAACCGTGTGTTCCCAGCACACTTGGGGATTGATAAGTCGACCGCTTGTTCTTGTGGGGCTGCCCTAATTGATTAGAGGATTTGACTTCCAGAAGGAACTCTCTTTAGACTGACACAGTTGTCTTGTCTGCATGTGTCCCTGTGACAGTGAAGGGGTACCCAGGCCATTAATAAAGGTATTTGGCCCAGCTGGGTGCCCCTGAGCAATATTGGGGAATTGTGAGTGTCAGCTCTTCAACCCAATTGTAACTGCATGTGTACTGTAATAAAGATGTGTGAGTGTTTACGGATCCAGCAGTGCTAACCAGTGGAGATGTGCAAGGCGTGAGTTTCAGGGATGATTTTACGGTAAAATGTTGTCAGGGTGTGTTTGGGCAGAAGGGGGCCAATGTTGCGGGTTACCCCGAAACTTGCACTCAGGAATCTCCCCAGACTCATGAGGACATGAGGAACACAGACCACCGGATAAAATCCTCCCTAGTAAGCAGTTTGCAGCTCACCGCCAAATCTCACTGCTTCAGCACAAACCAGGGCCGTAAGACCGGGCAGGGAACTGGGTTACATTATAGGTCCAGGAGTATATCCAAATCCCAGAACCCAGTGAGGGGTTCTGTACCTCTCTCACCAGGTATAAGGTGAAGAGAGTTTTAGGGGTTTTAAATTAACGTGTAGAGTGTCAGCTCTGCGACCCAGTGAGGGCTGTAATACTGTGTGTCTCCCACCAGAGCTAAGGGGGTGATAATCATATCATGTTTTAAAGGTATGGGTTATTGTAACAATGTTTCTCTGTATAAGGGGAAAAGAAAATGGTTTTTAACAGTCCCCAAAGTTTAAATTTTTATTCCAGTACTTTTCAGAGGAAGGCATTTAGTATGGATAAAAATCCATTTGCATAGGAAGCAGTGGAAACTACTGTGCCTCTAAGCTTCAAAGAATCAGCTTCAAAGTCCATCCAGGATGAAAGTGTTAACCATGGGTTAGCAAGGATATGGAGGTGTTAACCATTTGGTAGCAGGGAGGAGAAACGGAAGAGAAGTTCAATACAATCCTGGCAAATGTCTACTCGGTCCAGACTCTCCGGCACTGAGCCGGCAGGGGTTCTCACATGACAAATGGAGGAAGATGGTGGTCTGCACATGATCAGTTGCTATACTGAAGCTCTCTGCCAAGTTCTGTAAGAGACTGGCAAAAACTGACGATAGGTGGGTTATTTAATTCCCACGCAGCGGTTGGCTGCAGACTCTACAGATAGGGATTTGGAGGGTTTAAAAATCTGTGCAGCCCCTCAGGTAACAGTTCCATCATGTACCAAGTTCCATCTGAGATTCACCTGAGATTTATCTAAGATTCATCATGCGGTAAAGAGTTCCATATAAGATCTTTCCTGTAACAAGATGTAACATTGTAACTAGTAAGTGTATTTTCGTGCTATTTTGTAAATCAAACTGTGTATGTTCATCGTGTGAATAAATTACAATTTATTTTATCTTCTGCTTTGCTCAGTCAAAGGATCCGGGTATTAAGGTGTTAAAAGCATTGGTCTCCCATGACAGTCCCCCTTATGATGAAACTGGGGATGACCATCGTTGCCTCTGTTGCTGCGCTGACTCAGTCTTTTGTAAAGATACCTAACACGGCAGCAGTCTATTTTACCACCAGGTTTGTGGTTAAGAACCGTGGAAGCATGCTTGAACTTTGCGAACGCTCACTGGAGCCTTGTCTATTTAGAGGAACAATGGAATTCTTGTGTACCTTCAGGTGTCACACGTTTGTGACCACAGTACAGACTGGAATGTGGATGTCTGTAGCTGTTTCCGGGATTGTTACTTGAACAGTATCTTCTGCAACAGATGGGATCTCATCAGATTGCATCAGAGACTCTGATTCTGTTTGTAATGCTGGGCTCTGTGGATGAGCTACAGACACTCACCTAGTGGTGTAATCTTCAGGGTTCTGGTGGTGAGCTGTAGACACTAACCCAGTAGCGTAGTCTACAGGACTCGGGTGGTGAGCTGTAGGCACACTGTGTCACTGATCCGTTTGCGTGGACTTCTCGATTCCCTTTCCTTTAGTTAGGGGATGTCCACTTGGTGGATGGAGTGGAGGCAGAGTTGTCTGATTGTTTGTCTTATCTTGGATGATCTCTTTGTCAACCACCTTCAGGAGATTGTTCTTTTCCTTTTGTGAAGGTGGTATGTTGTCTTTTGTCATCTTGACTACTGAACATCCTAGGCCATTGTCACATTCCTGTGATATGAAGATGTTCTTGGGGTTCTCAGGGATATGACCTTGTTTTTCTTCGTTGCTAAGCCTTCCTGTCACTTGGATATGGCCAAGACATGGTTTGAAGAGGGATGTGTATACACATTCCGTTATGTTTGTTCTTCGGGCATCCATATCGTCCGATTTGTACCCTTTGTCTAAGCATATGTTGCCCACTATGACCCATCCTAGGTCAAGTCTTTGGGCAAATGGGGTGCTGTGGGATCAGTTGTGCTGTTCGCTGATTTTTTGTACTCTCATGATGTCCCTGCCGAGCAGTAGTAAAATCTTGACATCTTGTTCTATTGCCGGGATGCGGTCAGCTATTCGACTAACGTGTGGGTGATGACGTGCAACGTCTGGTGTTCAAATCTCGCTCATGTTTGCTGCCATATGATTGCACTCTATAAGTGTAGGGAGTGGAATTTTGTTTCTACCATGGAGAGTATAGTATAGCCACTTGCTCTACTCCCTGTTATCTCGGTCAGTCCTGTGCATGTTCTGAGTGTGTAAGGGGAGGCATTGTCTTGTGTGTTGAACAAGCTAAAGAATGTTGACTTCACTAATGACCTGTTGCTTTGATCATCGATGATTGCATACATCCTAGTGGCCCTCTCAGGTTGTCCCTTGGTACACTGCAACAAGGCATATTTTGGAGCAGGACATCTTGTCACGTCCTTCTCCGCAAACCTCTGTGCACTGAAATGTGACAGATGGTGATGGTGACTTCTCTTCTCCTTCCTCCCCACCATGCTTTGCCATGGTGGTAGGGTTGTGGAGTTGGTGGTGTGTCAGTATCTCTGGATGTAGAGATGTTACGTGCTTGTCACTGTTGCACACTGTACATTTGATTGGTTCTTTACAATCTTTGAACCGATGACTTATGGACGCGTAGCAGGTGAAGCAAACTCCGAATTCTCTGAGTAGGTTCTTGCGTTCTTCTATGGGCTTCATCCTAAACCCAAAACACCTGTTAAGTTGGTGTGGCTTCTTTTGTATGGGACATTCCCTTTTTGGGTCCCCTAACTCCCTGCTTGGAGTGGTAGAATGATTGGGACGTGTACATGTTATAGAAGACACAGATGTCCTGTGGACTGAGATAGCTGTTCTGGTGCTACCGTATCTTGTCACCTGTCTTTCATTCTTTAGGTTCATTGCAATGGGCACACTTTGTGTACCCATGGTGAAGCTGGGATGATTTTATGTTTTAGCTGCTTCGTGAATAAAGCTCAAGAAGAAAGAAAAGGGGGGAAGGCGACTTGCTTCTCTCTTTTGTATTTTGAACCTTGAGAAGACCATCTTTCTTGAAGGTTATAAGGTAGTTTCTCCAAGAGGGGTTTCACTCCACAAGCAGAGGCTAAGACATTGAGACCTGATAGAGATTGATCTGCTCTTGAAGACTCCAATTCCTGCAGCAGATCTCCGAGTTCTCGTAACTTTGTATAGTCTTTGACCATGTTTCTGGGGAAGTTGTCAACTCTCTTGAAAAGTGCATCTTCGATTGCCTCTGTGCTTCCATAGCACTCCACAAGTCTTTCCCATACTAAGTCAAGAGCTACTTGGGGGAGGTTTGCGTTCGCTCTCCTGAGTCTCTTCACATGCTCTGTAGATTTTTTCCCCAACCATTTGGTTAGCAGGCTAAATTCTTCCTTTGCAGTGAAGCACAGACTCTTGATTGTGTCCTTGAATGTGGACTTCCATATTCTGTAGTGCTCGGGATTGTCGTCGAAGTTGGTGAGTCCTGTTTGTACCATATCACGCCAGATCATATATTTGCCCATGTCTGTTAGGCCTTATGCATCAGTATGTTGGTTTTACGGAGGATGTGGCTGGGCGCGTTCTGGTATGTTGCTCTGTCCACCTCCCATGTTCGCAGCGTTGGACTGTAAGGTCGAGTGGGGTTTGTCATGTGTCTTTTACATGTGTGCAGAGTATGCGCTTGGGGCAATGTGGTTGCTGGGAGGGACCTTGCAGTCGTCTCTTCCTTGGTGTGGATGTGTGAGGACTGCTGGTCAGTGCTGTCTCTGTGTGGGCATACCTGGATTGTGAGCCTGTTTTAGTGCATCCTATGCGTGCGGGCATATTGAGAACTATTGTGGCTGTAGATATCCCAGGTTGTGTATGACTTTGAAGAAACAGCATCTTCTTCACTTGGACTCTCCAAAGCTTCGGCATCTGTGATATCCTCCCCATCAGGTAGAGCTAGTGCGTTAGCGTTTAAACTTTGGAGGCTCCTCACATAGTCTTTAGTGCGTTGGGCTGGATCCCCTGAAGCTATCCGACTGTACAATCGCTCCCCGACATTCTGTCGTGCGGCTGCTTCTAAAACCTCGGCTTGGGCTGCGGCAGTGGCTTCCCTTACTTTACTTAAGGCCTCTATGTTCACGTCCAACTCAGTCTTCTTACACGCAGCGGCTGCTGCGGCGGCGATAGCAGCGACAGGGTTTGCTTCAGTGGCAGCGGCGGTGGCAGCACCGGCAGCAGTGCCTGTGGAAGCAGCAAAAGCATCTCTCTGCTCCGCCTCTTCTAAGCAGGCCCTCTCTAGCTTCATGGCTACTTTTTTCTGATTGTGTGCGGCCTCTGTGGTGGCTTGCGCCGTGGTAGCGTTTGCGCTAGACACGTTGGATCGCGCTGATTTTGCTGACTTTGATGAATGCCTGGATGCGCTGGAGCACTGTGATGTGGTCTCCAGCAAAAGGTCTTTTCTCTGGACTTCAGCCTCTGCGATAGCGGTCTGCATGAAGTCATCACGTTCCAGATTGGCTGCTTCCTGCAGGTCAAGCTGGGTCTGAGTTCTGCCATGCTGCAGGTGTTTGTAGGCCTTAGAAAATATGTGATGGCCTCGCTCAAACCTGTCCTGTAACGACAATGTGCTGCCTGGGACAGATGAGTAAAGAGAGATAAGTGCAGCTGGGCACTTGAGAAAAAGACCCCTATTTGGCGCACCAAAGTCAAAATGGTTATGTAATGTAATTAGTTTTAAAATATAACATTTAATCCTTAATAATTAATAGAAATTGGCACTTAGAATAAAGCAAGTAAAATAAATTACAATAACGCAGTATTAGGTGTTGTAACTAATAAACCCGACTGGTCATGAATTCAACGTATTGGGGTACATTACCTACTAGGTCAGTACTATGACACTAGAAGGTTGTTGTTGATATATAATCCGCACAGCATATCATTCATAATCACAATTTGTTTTGTGTGCAAACGGTTGAAATTTACAGGGGTACAGGGGTACAAGGTCTATCAAATGTTGGCTCTATGAAATACCTCACTTCAAAAAGTGTTTAGACAACTGTGGCTATTCTCATGGTTGTAATTAGAAAATGTTTCAATAAGTGTAGCACAGACAGTGCCTCATTTAAGGCATATCACTTTTGTGTGTTTGAGCTTTAGCCAGCAAAATGATATAATGTATCAATATTGCAACACTGTAGTGATTGATCTTAAATTATATTACTGTATATCCACAGAACAAACCCCTAGAAGGCAATGCAGTGATAAATCACTGAATCTTCAGCACATTGGGAGACAAAGAATATATATTAATAAACTAGTTAGTGTGTATCAATTCTATTTTTCAATCAATATGCTGAATTAATACTCTTTATAAGGTTTGTACATCAAACTGATAAGTCTAGCTGAGGCACAGCTCAATGTGTGGTATGCCTGTGACCCTCACATCTAAAGTATACCTTTGAACTTAATACAATGTATTGCATGGTTAATAGGGGTAACCAGGGTAAACGGCACTGACCCAACACCTGCTCTTTTAGTCAGAGCTGATCAGTAAAGGGTCAGTGCTAATGAGGGTAGGTAAATATAAGATCATAAGTAACGTGCAGTAATGTGCATATAACTTGTAAGTGTAGACAGACAGAGTTACAACCTACTGGTTAGAAGGTTCCCTTGGACAATCCATTATAGGAGCCACTGCATAAGAAAACACGCTGCAAATGCTGGGAGGCAGTGCTACCAGCTGACTCACGTGTAGGTGTCTGAGTCATGCGCGTGCCCTTAGTGTCTGTGCTACACTTATTGAAACATTTTCTTGTTACAACCATGAAAATAGCCACAGTTGTCTAAACACTTTTTGAAGTGAGGTATTTCAGAGAGCCAACATTTGATAGACCTTGTACCCCTGTACCCCTGTACATTTCAACAGTTTGCACACAAAACAAATTGTGATTATAAATTATATGCTGTGCGGATTATATATCAACAACAACCTTCTAGTGTCATAGTACTGACCTAGTAGGTAATGTACCCCAATACGTTGAATTCATGACAGTCGGGTTTATTAGCTACAACACCTAATACTGCGTTATTGTAATCTATTTTACTTGCTTTATTCTAAGTGGCAATTTTTTTTTATTATTAAGGATTAAATGTTATATTTTAAAATTAATTACATTACATAACCATTTTGACATTGGTGCGCCAAATAGGGGTCTTTTTCTCAAGTGCCCAGCTGCACATCTCTCTTGTTTGTAGGCCTTAGTCAGTGTTTGTTGTGTGCGGTCAGCGTAGCAGTACTTACAGGTGTCCGTGGCTCTGACCCGTGTCCTAGCGGATGTCCAGAGCATGGCCTTTGGTAGCCCTAGCTGTGGGGATGTTGCACAGGGGGGAAGTCTGATGACTTCTACCTCACTGTGTGTTGTGTAGAGCTGCAGGAATCTGTGAAGCAGTGCTGGAGCTTCTGTGTCTGTATAGCTGTGTAAAGTGGCTTGCTCTGTAAAGGGGTGTAAAACTGCTTGCTCTGTATACAGTAGGTGTGTAAAACTGCTTGCTCTATATAGCTGTGTAAAGCTGCATACTCTATATAGCTAGGTAAAGCTGATTGCTCTGTGAAGCTGTCTCAGCCGGTCTCCTGTAGAGTTGGATTTTACTGTTTAGAAGCAAGAGCTCTGCTTGTTTGTGTAGCTGCTCTGCACCCTGTAGTGCAGTGAGTGATCTCTCAGAAAGCTGTGAAACTGCAGCTTGTGCCTCAGCAGTGGAGCTGTTTAAAGCTGTAATTGTAGCTCTGAATCTCCCAATTGTAATGCTATTAATTTACTGTTCTGGCCCTCTAGCCCCATGTAGCAAAGGGGTAGGGTCAGGCAGGTTAACTGACTCCCTTTAGATGCACACTGAGTCCTTCTTTATTTCTGTTCTATACACTTCCATGACCCAAGAATTATGCAAATAAAAATATGTAAAATAATACCTGCCAGGGTCTCAGGCCCCTGTTTATAATAGAAAAAAACTATGCACTTAACACAAAAAACAACTGTTGTAGCAAAATCTGTTAAAAAAATTAAATACTCTCTCCAGTGAGTGCAACAGTTCATTCAGGGCCCCAAAGCATTACTTATTAATTGTTTTAATATATATTAAAATACATTGCTTAGATTACATAAAAAGGATTACAAGAACATACAATTACAGTAAATGTAGGATAGTTTCTTAAAATAATAGGATAAAACAGAAATCCCTATACATTATGTTACCATATGTCAGGATTTTCTCCCAGAGAGGTCACTGGCGAAGAAATGTGAAATCATGTGTTTGGTCCAAAACACACCTCTGTTGAAATCTGATTTTCATAATACCTTGGTAAGTCTTCTGTACTATTGTTTCCCTATTGAAACAACATAAGCCCATCCCTGTCGTAAATCATCTGCGAGATTGATGGTTTTACGACAGAGAAAAAAAAAACTTGTTATAAACAACGTTTACGTTTTGCCTTAGTATATAAACACACTCATAACTTCCCTTCTCTAACACACAGACACATGCGCGTTGCCTCAATAGATTCAGGCGGTCATGACAGATGAAACGAGACTAATCACAACCGTCTTGATCCTAAATTTGAATGACAAATGGAAATCTGTCCTTGGCACCTCTTACCCATGCAGTGTGTCCTCTCATTTCATGCCACGCTTTGCCACAATTACACACATGTAACTCTTAGTATGCACAGTAGATGACATCCCATGATATTCTTATTTTTAATAAAGTCCTCCAACAAAAGCATAACCTGTGTGTCACCTCTCTCTGGAATGCACCAGCAATTATTCACAAACGTTTAATTTTCTTTGAGTCTCACAGAGTCATCTTTGGTTTGCGTTTATGACCTTCTAAACAGCGCATATGTTGGCTCTTCGTGATAGGCCCCCCCCAATTAAGTCCTCTTTGAAGACTAGCACAGACCTAGGAAAATTCCTGACCTGTCATAAACCTAATATATTGTATTTTAAAAGCCAAACTGTACCTACATTAACCCCTGAAGCACCATATTGATTAATATACATATTATCATTACAATCCCATTGTAACTTTATAATTACATTAAGTTAATAATTAAAGTCTCCCAGCCACAAAACTGGGCCAAAATCTTTTCAATAAACAGCACCACATACTGTATGGCTTTCTGTGGGATTCCTTTCTTTTAATAAATCTTTCATTATTTGTTCCACTGGTTTTGAAGTCAGGAGAGATTGATAAATTGAGCAAAAGTACTCTACTGGTTAGGTCCAATACCCCATATCTTATTTATTTGTTATTTGCTTACCAGGATTTGCTTTTACCAGTAACATGGAGAGGTGGAATCAGCTCCGACGCTTCTCTCTCACCACTTTAAGAGATTTCGGGATGGGGAAGAGGAGCATTGAGGATCGGATCCAGGAAGAGGCTGAGTGTCTGGTGACTGAACTGAGAAAGACCAAAGGTTGATACCTTATTACAAATAGGAAGTTTAAGATGCATTATTCTTCATTTTATTTGCTCTCTCCATATTGCAGAGTCAGCGTTTGACCCCAGCATTTATCTCTCCCGAGCTTCCTGCAACATTATTTGCTCCATCACATTTGGGAAGCGTTTTGAATACAATGAGGAAGCAATGCAAACCATGATACACATGATCCATGACTCTTTTCAGCTAATAAGTTCCACCTCGGGACAGGTAAGAAATCAGTAGTATTGATGAGGACTGGGTGTATTCAGAACCTGTTCTTTAAAGGGTTCGTCCCACATACTGTAGGACCAAAAGGATCAGCCCTATGTACTAACTGCTAAAGCAATCAAGGGGTTAACCCTTACCACCACTCCCGGGACACTCCTCCCATCACAACACCCACCATACCCCCACCCCTCAACAAACCTAACCCTCCTGCCTTCCTGTGACTAATGGACAATAGCCCTATTAACCAAATGTGGCTAATAGGGCCTATGGCCATGAAAAAGACATGTATTAAAAACAACACATTACAACTTATGTAAAAGAACGTAACCTAATAAAATAATACATTTAAAACATAAACCACACAGATTGTCTGTGGCTTCCTATGCCCTCTCAATGGGGTGGGCTGTAAGGAGGTGAGAGGGGTGGCTGTAAGGAGGGGGCTGTGATGAGGGGGAGTAGGGTTGTGAGAAGGAGTAGGATTGTGAGGAGGGGTAGGGTTGTGAGGAGGGGTAGGGTTGTGAGGAGCAGTAGGGTTGTTAGGAGAAGGAGGGGGGTGAGGTGGAGGGGGCTGTGTGGAGCTGGGAGTGGGCTGTAAGGAGGTGAGGGGGGCTGTAAGGAGAAGGAGTGGCTGCGAGGAGGAGGAGGGCTGTGAGGAGAAGGAGGGGGCTGTGAGGAGGAGGAGGTCAGTGGGATGTGTAGAGAAAGCACCAAGTGTGGGATAGACTTCAAGAGGCACGGGGGTGGGGGGTGGGAAGGGGATGCAGGATCATCAGGTGGGGGTTGGGGTAAGGGTAGCAGGGCCTAGAGCAGGGTAAGAAGCAGAGGGTGGGTAAAGCCTTGGGTGAGTTCTTTTTACAATGGGGGTGTAAGGGAGAGCAAGGTCAGGGTGTGGTAAGTGGTCAATCTGTGACAGGGGAGTGGGGGTAGGTGGAGGTAGCATGGGGGCAGTTGGAGACAGAGGTTAGGGGTTTTTCAGGGGGTGGCACCTCCAGGAGCTACTCCCTTGGTGGGGAGACCCTTGCCAGGGTTGATAGTAGGGGCAGCAGATGGGGGGACTAGTGTGGCAGCTGGGGGGGCAGGGGTGGCAGTGGGGGCAAATGAGGGGTTAGCAGGGGTGGCTGTAATAGCGGCACTACTGGGGGAAGCCTAAAAGGGGGTTACAGCAGTGGAGGACAAGAGGAAGGAGGGGTGTAGAAGGCTGTTTTAGGGACGCTTACATATGCTTTGCTAGCCTGCTGGGAATGCACCTGTTGATGACAGTGAAGGACAGGGTATGGAAGGAGGATTATGTGAATTTGCTGATATTATTGCAGGCCTAAGTCTAGAGCCTGCAAAGTCAGATTAAATTAAATGAGGAGGAGGCAGAGCGGGAAAGGAGGCAGGCTTCCAAATCATTTGGGGACTGGTTGCAGGCATTTGCAATTTTAGCCAGTGTAATTGGGGAGATGAAGCTTGAGCACTGCTCAGCGTACTTCAAGTATGTGGATACGATACGATAGGGACTTCATGCAGAAAAAGGAAATTCACAGTTGCGATGGTGCAGGAAAGATATGGACCTGTGGATGTCCAAGATGATGCTGCATAAATAAAACCCTTTCAGGCCAGGGCCGGCAGTTCAGAACATGCTTGGAATAATGAAGGTGGTGCTGCTGGCAGTATAACGAGGGACAGTGTAAGTTGGGTTGAAGGGTGTCATTTTGGGTACGAGTGCAACGGTTGCAGGGGTAGCTATCCCGTGTTGAAGTGCTTTAAAATGGAAAGGGGGGTTTCAAGAAAGTGGAGAGGCTGGAGCAAAGAGCGAGGACACCGGTGAACATCGATGAGATGGCACCGTGGCTACGCCACTACTCGGATTTGAAATCCCTAGACAGTCACATGGGGGTAGTGCAGGAAATAGAAAGAGTGGTGGAGACAGACAGAATGGCAGGCCCGTTTTTTTCATCTCCCCAATTACCCTGGTTGAGGGTTTCTCCGTTGAGGGTGGTTCCAAAGAAAGAGTCAGGTTCATTCCGTTTCATGCATCACCTGTCACACCCGGTGGGTAGTAAGTGAATGATGTTATTGATGAGGAACTATGGAGGCCACAAAGCTGGTGAAGCTTAGGGCTTTGGTGAGGAATTTATGGGGCTTAAGAAGGCCACAATGAGGTGGGGTCCAGTCCGTGTTGGGCCACCTCAATTTTATAACCAGCATCATACCGATGGAAAGGGTCTTTGGGATGTGACTTTATCAGTGTATCAAAGCAAGTGAAAGGAGACCTGCAAATGTGGGACACATTATTAGAGCGGTACTATGAACATATCCTGGCTATGCAAGGAGTAGTGGAGAGTGGGCAGATAGAGCTCTATACAGATGTGGATGGATCTGTGGGGTTTCAGACAATATTTCAGGGTGATGGGGCACTGAGCGATGGCCATAGGAATGAGATCAGCAGATGCTAAGGGGAACTTAACGTTCTTAGAGCACTTTCCTTTGGTGGTGACAGTAAAGTTAAATGAGATGGAGTAGGTCAACATGGAGATCATCTGCTGGATGGACAACATGGGCGTGGTGGCGGCCATGAATGAGCTATTGGCCTCATCTCGGGTGGCGGTCTGTTTGCTGAGGTTGCTGGTTCTAAAGTGTCTAGATCGTAAGGTATGTTTCAAAGCAAGGCACGTCCTGGTATTGGATAACAAGATAGTGGATTCCCTTTCTCAATTTAAATTTGCAGTGTTCCGGGAGTGGGTTCTGGGAGCAGCTACGATGGGGGAGCCATGCCAGCAGAGGCTGTAGCAAGAAGCAGGTTGAGAGTGATTGAGCTGGTGAGGCTCCGGTAGCCACGGGTATGTGTTCAGCATACACCAGAGGTTGGGAGGAATGGCTGGTCTGGTTAAGCACAGACGTGGAAGTGCAAAGGACTGAGGGCCCGAGGATAGAGGCAACCAGGGATAAACTGTTAAGGTTCCCGATAAAGAAACGGGAGTTAGGAGGATCAGCCTCAATGATAGCGAAATGTTTAGTAGGAGTCTCCTTCTTAAAGTTGAAGGGAGACAGGGATTGTACAAAGGATCCAATGTAATTGATGGACAAGGGCACACAGATTTTAATCAAAAATAATTTATTGTGCCATAGAACACACAATGTTTCGGCCTGCTGGCCTTTCTCAAGTGAAGCGAATGCCACTTCACTTGGACTAAGGTATCCTCCCAGCCTTACAGATAGGGTCTGGGGAAGTGAATGAGCCCTTACACAGGGATAGGCTGTTTATTTGTTTATTGTTGTGGTTACTGCATTGTTGAAAGTGATGGGCTGAATAAAGCCATGGTTTAATTTCCCCCAAATCTGTCTCCCTGGTTGTACCTCTGCACAGGTCTCTTACAATGATAGTTTGGTCAGAAGTTTCTTCTAGGTTGCGTTGGCTTGGAGCTAGGAATGACGCAGCGGTAAACAAATCTAGGAAGAAGACAAATAAGGCAATGGCGGCATTGATGCTGGATGTAGGGGGGTTGCAGTATGGCATGAGGACCTTGAATGGGGGCTTAAAAGCCTATTTAGGGAGGATGAAGTTCATCAATCAGACATCGGGAATGATATCTTGAGTGTAGCGTGGCAGGCGCCCTGGAAAAGGCAGTGAAGCTAGTGGCAGCTTGCAAGGCCAGTTTAAGGCTTATTAAATTACCTTGCTTGTGGTGGGACTAATATTACTCTGGGGGAGGCGAAAACTCAGTCAGTTTTGGCTCCTGGATGGAGGTCTCAGACCTCGGAAGTGTTTTAGTTGGGGAAGGCGGTACCGTTCCAGCCTAGTTATGGTTGAAATGGTGGTGACCTTCCGATGCGGTCTTTGTGCCATTTGGATTAAGGTACTGAATGGCTAGATGAGCATGAGCTGAGGGTATTCCTCAAGCTTCTGTAGATGTGGGGGGTTTAGCAATCTGGTTGGGTCCATAGTGGGGGATAAATATTATATATTTATCTTGTTGTAATAAATAAAGCTGTGGCTTTTAATTTTTCCCAACAAGTTGTATGCCATGTTTATTGGGAATGGAAAAGGGGTCCAGCTCAAGGCATGTGTAAGTTATGTGAATTGACCAGCATTGGTTACCCTTATTAAGTAAAGCAAGTATAGCAACCTTTCCTGACCTGTATGATCTGGCTATTCTAAATTCATGCTAGACCAGTGTCCTTATTTGGGATGCTAATTTAAGAGTTGCAATTTAAGTTCATTTGCATTTCTAACTTCCAGACAACTAAATAACTGTAAACACAATTTTTCAGGAAAAATGTGGGATATGTGGATGTGAAAATGCTAATTTTGCTCATTGTTTATGGTACAGATGCATCTGTCGGTTCCGGCCCAGATTCTGAAGAATTCCATGAACATGTTGGGGAAAATCCACAGCATAGTCCATATAGTCCATAGACGCTGTAATTGCCCATTGGATTAATACAGCAGGGGTCCTGCATTTGAATGGGACTCACGCTGTGTTAATTCTACCGGGCTGTGAGTCCCATTCAAATGCAGGGACACCCGTAGTGTTAATCCGATAGGCCATTACAGCGTCTATGGACTATGCTGCAGAGTGTTTGCGAGATGCTTGTGAATTTTCCTCACATGAACAAAAAACTTTGTTCCCGTGAACTTGTCACGCTTCATCAGGGGAAGGAGGAGTCTTTGCCTGGTGTAACCCAGGTCTTTTATATTCTGGGATATGAATTCTCTAATTGCTACTTAGCATCAAGATAATGAATAAATGTATTTAATCCATTGGGTGGATCCACCCTGGGTTACACCAGGCAGAGACTCCTCCTACCCCTGATGAAGCATGACAAGTTAACGGGAAACATGCGTTGTGTAGCAATTACGTCATGACGCTGACATCCACGTAGTGAACGGACCAGAAGGAGTACTAGCGGCGTGGAGATGGGTTGTATGGCGTTGGCGTTAGCCACGATGTGTTTATTGTCTATCCATTGTACCGATTTGTAGCAGAACTCACAGCCTTTATTGCATATACCTGCCGGGTTGAAGTAGAATTTACATAGTGACAAAACTACCAGCGAGATGCGGGATTGTTATGGGTCACTTAGAGCTCTCTATAATGATACACTCTAAGGCTTTGTCCCCACTGGCACAGAGCTTGCTCATGCTTGGAGAGCTCTCCAAGCATGAGCGCGGGCTGTTCTTTAAAATTTCGCAAGCGCTCGTGGCGGGGGGGCGGTCGGGGTGGGGGGGTTCGGGGTTGACGATGCAGGGGAAGCTGAGAGCGCTAGAGAGTATAAAAATGTTGTTTATCTAAGCGCAGATCACGAGCGGGGACTTGCATATATATTTTTATGCAAGTCACCTCGCCAAGCGCCGCCCGCTCAGCGAGCTCAGCGCTAGCGGGGACGCAGCCTTATACAGCACCAAGATATTAGCTACTTTTGTTGCTGGGGGAACTGTTTGTGGAAAGTTACAGTTTTTTCACTGAGGCTCCTGTATCTGTTCATTTGTATCGTGGCAATAGATACACAGCGCACTATTGTGAGCCTTCCATTCAGATACAATTCGCCACAGTACCCAACTTATGATAACTTCTTTTTATGAGAGTACTGTGGGAATCCAGCGACAGTTTTAGAGTGCTTCCGCTGGCCATTTCGTCTGCTTATCTATTATGGTGCCGTATGCGGATTTGCCAAATTTTCTAATGGACATACAGTATAGCACATACAGCAGCAGATAGTCCAGTGGATTGCGTTTGAAACAAGCAGCAGATATATAGCAGGACACGGGACCGTACGTTGTTACGGTGGATCCTCCATGTTGACATCACATGATTTTACACTCGGCTGATATTGGTTACTGCTATCGGTGGAAACACCAGAAGAGGGTTACTGCGTTAACAACGTCCTTATGCCTCACTTTGATAGAGGCTACTTGGAGCCTGGAGATATTTAACATACTGTTGTCTATAACACATATGCATATTCTCACTTAACTGCTTAGATTGGTTCGGATGAATGTTATAAGACCTTCATCAGCTGATACTATACATACATCTTTGACCGATCCATGGCTCACCACCACCCCACTTTATATCCATCTCCGCCCACTCCTTTATAGCTGGCTCAATAGGGATACTCTATTAAGGTGGTCTGCTACTGTTAAACCTACAGTGGCACTTGCGCACAACTATTATTGCTAGTGTTAATATGCAAGAAATACTGTAGCCCAGTGATTTTAAGGGTTATTCCCAACTTTATTATCCCAACGATACCACCTTTATTGTTGGTCCGATTTCACTGAGGGGATTTTATTCACATTGTAAATATACCTTTCACCTTGTTTGTTATTATTACATATATTTTAATAACAATTTATAATTTTTTCTTATTAGTGGGGTCTCTGGGAGCTAATTATAGCTCTTATAGTCTTGAGATATTTTGAGTATAAGATTTTTAGCTATTATTGCCCAATATACTACTATATACTACTATACTGTTTTAAAATAATAATAATAGTGTAGTGTATTTTTACAAGATTATCTCTCAGGGATGTAGAAGGGTCTTCACTTGCCCCCTCTTTTTTTGGGTGGGGAGAAGATGGAATGTTGGAGGCGGAGCCTCTGAGAGTATTGACCATTGTTTGAAAGATTATATTGTTATCACAAATTATTAGTAGGAAAATACAGAAAAAGGAGACTCTATAACAGTATATAAGTAGTTTGACCCAGTAAACTGTCACATCTCTTTATCAAGATGTTTTTGTCCGATTCTTAGATCAATTCAAAATCTTAGTCTGTCCCACATTAATTATTAAAATGTTGGGTCTTCTGATCTAAACATAAAATACCTAAGTGTTTGAGTTTGCATTGTATCATGTCTTTGGACTTTCCGACACACAAAAAGTTCTGGTGACTAAAAAAGTGACAAAAACCCTCCACCGTACACTGTAAAGCAAATACAAATACTAATGGTGAGCATCTTCACATCTCAGACAGGTCCTCAACACTGTCTTTCCCCATTATCCATTAGCATACAATGCTTCCACTGCAGCAAGGGATTCTGGGTAATAACATGCAAATAAGCACTCACAGAAAGTAACACGGTTTCCTTCATATCCTTTTAACATGGATCCCTATAACCTTATGCCTTCAGCAATATACCACTTTTTCAGCACAGTCAGGGTTAAAGAAATGCATTGCCACAAACCTTCTCACAGACCACTATTTCAAACAGTGTGGTGATGGTTTTACTGTGAAGCTGGTAATAGTTATAACCAGACACAAATAAAATTATGGTAAGTAAAAAACGTCACATAAACCCTCCAGTGTACAGCAAATAAACATACCACATGTGAGCACATTCACATCTCAGACATGCGAGTGCTCATTTGCATATCATTACCCAGAATCCCTGGCAGCAGTGGAAGCATTGCATGCTAACAGATAATGGGGAAAGGCAGATGTGTGGACCTGTCTGAGACATGTGAATGGGCTCACAAGTGGGACTTTTCCCATGCAATAAAGTAACAAAGGAGGGAGACGGAGGAGGGGGTATGAAACCTTTCATTGGACCAACAGGTAGTTGATATGTTACTAGCTTTCGAACCTCTCAAGCCCTTCATTGGTTATGCACGGAGGTCCGAAAGCTAGTAACATAGCAACTACTTGTTGGTCCAATAAAAGGTTTCATACCCCCTACTCCCACTCCCTCCTGTGTTACTACTGTACATGGAAGAAATGGAAAACAATGTCTTGTAAGGAACAAGAAGAAAAGAGCCCCTATACTCAGCACTCAATATCCAGGTAAGGGAATTGATTAAAATGTTACTTTTAATAGTTGATAATAAAAAAATAATAATGGACAAAGACAAGACGTGAGTAATAACAGAAAAACACAAAATATAGCTGTAATCTATGTATCAGGAGCTGCGTGACTAACAGGTTCGTAAACTTGTGGCTGTATCACTATTTGGACTTCGGAACGCTGACCCCAATTAATCTACTAGTGGGAAACGGAATTACACGTTTCCTTATGTGCCCTTATCTTTGCATATTTAAAAATACTTTAGCTGTTAATAGTTTTCTCCCCAAGGAGGGTTCTAAATTCTCCCGATTTAGCTGTTGATACATATGGCGTAAAGAACAATTCAGTGACTTATTTCCCGTTCATCAGGGACTGACCTGGATCTATATATTATACCATTATAGCCAGGAGTCACCACTAATATTCCCTAATATCAGGATGTAATTAGATTACAGCTATATTTTGTGTTTTTCTGTTATTACGCATGTCTTGTCTTTGTCCAATATTATTTTATTATTATCAACTATTAAAAGTTAAATTTTAATCAATTCCCTTACCTGGATATTGAGTGCTGTGTATAGGGGCTCTTTTCTTCTTGTTCCTTACAAGACATTGTTTTCTATGTGATTCGCTCCTAGCACCATATCAATTATTTCGACTGTGGCAAGAGCACTGGTTCTCCTTTCCCCTCCCCCCCACCCCCACATTTACATGGAAGAAATGACCAACACAGATGCCCACCCTTCCTTACAAACAATAGATATTTTTTTTCTAAAACAAAGCATGTAATTGTCTTTAAGACACTTTGCTCCTAGATGGGACTGATCCTTTAACCCATTAAAGATACCACCAATATTAGGTCACTTTGGTTTACGTGGGACTGTCCCTTTAACCCAATAATTAACTCACTGTCATTAGGCCACTTTGGTCCTAGGAGCGACAGTTTGTTTAAACTCAATAAAATGAAAGTGACCCAAGCACTGCACTTTTTTGCAAACCTCTTTTTTAAATATGCAGTTTCGACACTCAACTAAACGTCCCAAATGAATACCAGGATCTTGAGTCAGCGGAGCTTTGCAAATGATATATGAGATTCTGGCTTAGGTTGGGGGGACACGTGCTTTTGTCTACACTTCATTGTATGGTAGTGAGTATTTCTTACATGCTCACTCTGCTCACCTATTATAACCTCACATTTGCAGATGTACGACATGTTCCCAGGTTTCATGAAATATCTGCCAGGAAAACACAATAAGATCTTCAAACATCTGCAAGACCTTCTGTCCTTCATAGATAAAATGGTTCAGATAAACCAGAAGACACTGGATCCAAGCTCACCTCGAGATTATATTGATGCTTTCCTAATACGGATGGAAAAGGTATTGTCAGTGAAATAAAAAAGGTCTTAAAGTCACATATACTGTAGGTTCACAGGAAAAAAGCTGGTGCATAATTGGCGCAAAAACATTTAATACACTGAAGCAAGATGAAAATTGCCCTGTGTTGCAGAAATAACACAACGACAAATGGGTTATCTGAATAGTCTTGTTTATTCAGCCACAAAAAAACATAGAATACAAAAAGAGTTTAATTCAGCTTAGGTGTAAAGTAACAAACAAAAACCCAGAAAAGTCCAGCTAAATAACATGGGTTGTCCTTTTCCCAAAGAGGGTGGTTCAAATCCAAGAAAAACACATTCAAGGGTATGTGTCCCACTTGCTGCAGGTTTGTCTCCCTCCAACGTTTCAGAATGTGCTTTTCCAGTTCAGATAGGCACCAGGAACAAGTGGGAGCACTGGGTTCTTAAAGTCCCTTAAAGAGGCAGCTGGGACCTTATTTATTAATCCAGCCTTTTTTTAAACTGGGATTAACCAGGTCACTGCTGGACTCCAGACCTTTACATAGGTCTCCTAGGCATGGTGTTGGGTTTGTGAATGTACCCTGTCACGCACGGTTTTGCTCCCAAATGACTGTGATACATACTGTACTGTACAGTAGACCCTTTAAACACAATTTGGCTATTGAGGATCCCATTCTTCTATCCCAAGCTATTTTTAATCTCTTTGTTGGTTTAACATCCACCTTCTCTGCCTCGAGGCTTCTCATGCACATTAGAGATGATTAAGAACACACTGGATTTGCATAAAGGAATTACTTTATTAAACTAGACGACAATGTGGTTCTGGTGGACCTTCATGACCCCTGATGCCTAGCTTAGTAAAGTAATTCTTTTATGCAAGTTCAGTGTATTCTGGAGCATCTTTACTTTTGAACTGCTGGTGTTTGGTTGTGTGCACCCCCATGAGGCTCCTGTGGGTAATCCCCTTTTCATTTTGTTATTTTTCTTTCAATTGTTTGTGTGCTTTGCTGATCTTTCTGCTTGTATGTTCCATGCACCCACTACCCTTTCAGTGAAGAAGTACTCATCTGAGTCTCTCACAGTGCAGCTTCAGAGCAGGACCTATTGTTATGGCACTTCTCTTTCTTTGAAATATCCTTTCCTTTTTTGAGTTGGGTCTTCTGCCACAAACCCAATAAACTTAAAAAATAAAAAAAATGGCATCAGAAAATTAATCTTCAATTTAATTTAAAAAAAAAAATGCTATTAAAAACAATGGGCTTCTGAAATTAATTGTACAGGGAACAAAAACTTGAAATAGATGAAGAGGTGCAGCATTTCAGCTTAGCCAAAACTCAGAACACAATGTGAGTTTTTAAACAAAAAAAGATCATGACTCTCAAAGTAAAAAAATAAATTGTATACAATATATCATTCATATAGTGTATAAACATAGAAATAATGAATCATACTAATAATAATTACTGTACCATGTCCCTCTCCTATCGTCTCACACCCCTCCAGGAGAAGCACAATCCCAACACTGAATTCAACATGAACAACCTAGTCTGTTGCGCCCTTCAGATCTTCTTTGCTGGAACAGAGACCACCAGTACAACTTTGACATATGGATTCCTCCTGCTCCTCAAATACCCGGAGGTCCAAGGCAAGAAATCAAGGAAGAGGCAGGGCTTGATATGCCATTTAGTGTCACTCCTAATTGACTTTTAAGCACCCATAGTTCCACAATACAAAGTTACATAGTTACATAAAAGATGAGGTTGAAAAAAGACATACGTCCATCAAGTTCCACCTATGCTACATTTACACGACAGATAGTTTATCCTATGTTTGTACTTACAGTATATTTATCCAGAGCAAGGCAAACAAAAAACCCAGTGACAGATCATCCAATGATATTTCATAAGGGGAAAAGAAATTCCTTCCTGGCTCCAAATACTGGCAATCAGATTAATCCCTGAATCAACATCCTTCCTATGTTTATTTATTTGGTATATCCCTGTATACCTTTCCTTTCTAAAAAAGATGTCCGAGGAATAGGGGGGATGGGGTAAAGATGAGGAGGGCCCTCTCACTTCAGCTTAATGAACAGAAAAATATTGGTAACACAGGTGCAAAAGGGGATAAAGAATAATTAGGGAATTGGGAGAAGCACACCCTTTTGAAAGCACTCGTTGTGTAGTATGATATGATAATTAATTTAAAATCAATTTTAATGATATTAAAGTAAAAAAGATATATATATATATATATATATATATATATATATATATATATGAAAATTAATACAAAAAAGTGTATCAAAGTAAATGTATCACTATGGTGACCACACATATAAAACAAAAGAAACGCTATATACATTAATACCAAAAACTGAAACCTGAGGAATATCCAAATTGTAAGTGATAATTTCACTGATAATATTTAGATCCAAGATAGGTCTAAATTATTGTCTTTGAACTACAGCTTTGAACTTCATACAGTACAGCTAGCACAGCTAGCACAGCTCGCACCTCCTCCCCCCCCTGCACACACACAGCTCAAGGATTTCAACCTCTTATCAACACCTCTGACAAACCATGCACGCATGCGCGCCACAACACCCTTCCCCCCCCCACAGAGCTGTTAATAAGATTACCACTAGTAATAAGATTACCATGTTGTGTGAGATACAGGCCTTGCTAAGAAAGCCCTTCTAAAACTGCTATTGTACAGTACTGTAACAAAACAAATCAACTTGAAGTCACAACAACACAACACAACACAACACAACAACAGAGCCCTCCAACAGAGCCATTAACGTAAATGTACTGTTGTGTGATTATCATGAGCTGGGCAGAAGAAATGTTGGATAATCCTTAATATCCTAATATATTTTTCATAAACTAATGTGAAGTGCAATGCTTTGTGTGGTGAACTGTTCATAAGAATTTCAGGTCTGCAAAGGGGGTTTAAAAAATAGATTTTATTTTTTAATGCATAATACAGTACAAAAATACAATACAGTAGCTCTTGTCGTTCTCTTTGTTCTGAAAATGATAAGAAACAATAAATGCAGACATGGTTATTTTTAGGGCCATACTTACCTGTATCATACTTACCCTTGCCTTATTACTTTCCCGAGGCCTGGCCATTACGTTGTATAACAATAGGCAACACAGTCGCAATATGATCAATATATTTATTACATCTGGCTACGGTGAGTATATTGTTCTAGAAATTCAGTATCCCCTTTTCCAATTCTTCCTTTTTGGACGGTTTCCACAATTTTCTGATATAATCCTTCAACTCATGCCATACCATTTCGATGGGATTAAAATCTGGTGATCTGTAATACAGTAGGAGGGGAGAAAAAAGGTGAATTACGTAAGGAGATATACAGTAAACTATGTAAAACAATGAGAAAAGGTTACCCAACTTACTCCGCTGGCGTCTTAACGCAGTTGATACTGCTGGCAAGAATGTGAGCCGTCGACGCTGTGTGTTTCGGATCATTGTCCTGGAAGAACCGGTGACAAGATGGGAAATCATTCTTTATGTATTCAATAACATGTGTAATTATGTGATCTTGGAAGAACGCTTTATTCATGATTCCTGGAAACAAGAAAAAAAATGTAACATTAGGGTACAAAATACTGAATACAGTACAGCTGTCCAGTGCGTAAGGCCACAGCATGTGGATTTGTGCATTATTTTACCCTCAAAGATAATGATGCAACCTGGTCCTTGTCTAGAGATGGCATGCCACACATGCATCTTCACTGGGTGCTTGGGACGCGGCTTCAGAGATAGACGTCCTTTTTTGTAGAATCCAAAACGGGCAAACCTCTCAAGCGCTACAGTTGTCTCGTCTGTAAAGATGACATCATTGAAAGTTTTGCCACTTTCAATCCATGCCCGTGCCTGGTCCACTCTTTTTATTTTGTTGGCTTCCCTTATCATAGGATACACTCTGTAATGACAAGGAAAAATGTTAGAGCCACAAAATGCTGGACATACAGTACAGTATGATACTGTATTAGGAGGGAGCCTAACATAAAAAAGAGGGCATGGGTGACGTACTGTATACTGTACTTACCTAAAACGCCCATATTTCCATCCCAATTTCCATCTCATCAACCTGATACTGGTCTCTGATGCTTTTATTTTGTGAGTAGCCTCTAGTGCATTCTTTACCCTTGTGGCACACGTCTCATCATTCGCATCACTCATTTGGTCCACCAGAAGAGTGTTCGCCCTAATGTGTAAAGAAAAAAAGAACAATTTGTTACAGTAGGCAAATTAAGCATCCCAATAGCGCACAGATTTCTTATTGTCTGATGTTGCTGCTGCACTTACTGTATTGTACTGTGAGTACACTTTGGGCGCTACAGTATACAGTATGAATATATTAAATAAATAGCCCCTCAAACTGCAGGATTATTAGTTCAAAGAAAACAGAATCTTTTGAAATGATTACACTATCACACCACCTCCTAAAGTACAGAAGACAGTACAGTACAGTATATTACTGTAGAGTTGACTTAAAAAGCTAGTGACTGATTGTAAGAATGGCAAAAATGTTATACTGTACAGTCGAAAGGTACTGTAAAGATTAATAAAATATTGAACACAGGCATACTAGTACTGTACAGTTCAGTACAAGACGTTGGTAGAGTTATGGAGGACAATACAGTAAGTACTTACTCAGTAGTGACAGTCGGCTTTCTTTGGACGTTTCTGGCCTTCCCATGCGCATGATAACTAACAGTGCTTTTTGCTAAACTGAAGCCCGAAGCAACTAACCAGCGTTGGATCTGTAAAATGCGGTGTCCATTCTGGTACATATCCTTTATTCTCAAGCTGAGATCTTTTGAAATCCTTTTCTTTGGCATCGCTGCTGATAGAAAAAAATTGCAAGCACACACAAAGCAATTCGATGTGAATTCGATGTGTATTGAATGTGCATTGAATACACAAAATGGATGGTGTATATATACTTTAATTTAATGTGCCTCAACGTCACTCGACAGGATTAGTACACAGTCCGCCCACTTTTAACACCTGCACCCCGTGTCCATGCCCGCGAAAAAAATACATAAAAGGTGAGACAAATTGCATAGACTCTCACACACTGATCTCTATCTGAACTTGCTCTTGTCCAGATACTGCATTGTGCATTCGTCCTTCTGTTTCCATGGATCGCCCCCAATTCTATGGACGCAGGAACCAGCTTGCTTCTGCCGTGCCGGCCAAGCGAAAGGAGGAAGCTGTTTCCCAGCCAAAACCTAAGCGAAAACCAAAGCAGAATAAAGAAAATGTTCCGAAGGCTCCCAAGGTTAAGACCCCTGGGCCTTATTTTGTAAGGAAGAAGATCGGCGCACTTAGCACTGTGCAAGTCAAGTGGAATCCCAATTCTCTCCTTGCACCACCCAGCTCACCTGCTTCACAACCCATCCCCGACGCTGCTGCTCTCCTTGCACCCCCCGGCTCACCTGCTCCACAACCCATCCCCGATGCTGCTGCTCTCCTGTCAACCCCCTGCCGAGCTGGTCCACAACCCATTCTCTATGCTGCTGCTCTCCTGTCAACCCCCGGCTCATCTGCTCCACAAACCATCTTTGAGGATGCTCTCCTCCTGGCAACCCCGTGGTCGCCTTCTCCACCACCCACCTACGCAGATGTCTACAGTACGGACCAAAAGGTTGATCTTATTTTGGAGACCATGTTGAGTATGGGATATGCGCATGGAGAAAATGGAAAGCAACATAGAGAAGATGGCAAGGAAGATGGAGAAGATGGAAAGGATGATTGTGGGGATGTATTCTCGAGTTCCTGTCCCTGTCCCTGTACGTCCGATGCAGGAGCAGGAGGGTGGCCAGCATGACGTGACCTTCACGCTTCCCTCACCACCAAGCATCCCATGCTCACCCCATCCATCAGAATACGTGTACGAGTATACCTTTGAGGATGAGGTGATAACCCCGGTAAGGCCACAACAGGAGGAAAGCATCTTCCCACACCGCCTACCCTCGCTCGCTGCCAGAAGTACCCCAGCACCACCCAGGCTTCCAGCGATGCCGGACATCATCTTGACCGACCTGACCCAGCAAGACAGGGAGAAATACAAGACTGGATCTGCTGGTGTAGCCCAGAAATTTGCCCTGACAATATTTAGACACCACGTCAGTTTTGAGATGTACAGCGGTTGGACCCACAGTGTAAATTAAGAAGGAAATAAAAGAAAGAAAGCTCTGCCAGCAAATTTAAGAAAGACCATTTTGAATGAATTGGAGCGTTATGTCCGTGTTACCCCTACCCTTATGAGAGCTGTGAGAAACACTATAAATGGCCTGTTGAGGCATACAAGGGCTCGTGCTTGGAGGGGCACCCCTCTTGCCAACGACTTTTCCCAAACTCTACAGTAGTGCAAAAGTTTTTCATCCCCCCCAAAAAAAAAATTACAGTATCATTGTTTTATTGTTTAATGTGTTTAATCATTTTTAGTTTGTTTTGTATTGTGTCGAAATATTGATATTGTCTAATCATTTTTTGTCAATCAGGCACAGGTACTGGTAAGTATGTTACTGTATAGAAATTCGTTTGTGCAAAAAACAAACAAAAAAAAAATAGAAGTTGTTTTTAGTGTGTTGTTTTTAATCAAACTAACCATGTCTGTTTATTTACAGTATACAGGATTTTCAGCTGCTGCAGTGCAAAAAATGAAGGGGGGGGGGGGTGTAAGATCACAATACTGTGTTTACTTTAAATACAAACAAGCCTGTATCTTACACCCCCCCCCCTCTTCCATCCTCTCTCAGTGTTCCAGTAGAGTAAATTTTTAAAAATCCTGTTGGGGGAAAAAAAATGTTTGTTTTTTTTTACAAATCTTTTGAAATGTTGTTATTGTTTAATCTTTTTTTACCAGTAATTACCAGTACTTGTTTCTTTCTACCGTATTTTCAGAGCTGCAGCCCCCTCTCTCCCCCTCATCTCGCAATGCCATAACGAAGAGAAAGACCACAGCAACTGGTTTTTTTTTGTATTACTGTATGCATTAAAAAATAAAAGTATTTTTTGACCGAGCCCCTATTGCAGACCTGAAATTCTTATGAACAGTTCAACAAAGCATCGCACTTCACATACAGT
Source organism: Ascaphus truei (assembly GCF_040206685.1). Lineage (NCBI taxonomy): Eukaryota > Metazoa > Chordata > Amphibia > Anura > Ascaphidae > Ascaphus > Ascaphus truei. Next base: position 6,426,956 of record NC_134489.1, read on the forward strand.
ACCAGTACAGTACAGTACAATACGGAAAGAAAGGGCACTTCTCTTAACGGTTATTAAAAAAAATGTTCAAATGAGACATACAGTACCAGTACCATTAAAAGAAAACAGTATTTACTGTTGCACAAGTAGAAAGCATTCAATAATAAGTAATACATACAGTATGGAATAAAAGATATACATTTTTATTTTTGGTGTTTATAGGAAAAGTTGTGCAATGAAACGTACTGTAAAACAGTAGTGGTGATGACAGTACTGTACAATGTAAAAGAATTTAATATATAAACAGCAGCATACTACAGTACTGTACAGTATAAGGTTTTCTATTAAGCTCACAATTGTTCTATAGATAGATAAAAATGTCACTGTCACTAAATGTTTGCCCACTTGGCAAACAATGCGAAAGCAACTTTTAAAATAAGTGATATTAGAGGTCCATCCAAATCCCTTCTTTTTTCTTTTTGCGCTGGATGTCAAAGTTTCGTTTCTGGGGAAAAACAAAAAAATATGCTATTATTATTTGTATTGCGCATGCGTCAAGTCGCTTCATTGGGAATTAAAGCAGCCGTTCAACCGTTGTGGACGATGAGAACAAACTTCTGATTGGCTCTGACTCTTGAGCCCCACCCTCTCCCTACATTTGTAAGCTAGCTGCAGCAACGTCACGTACTTCAGCGGCCAATCAAATCATTCTTCAAAGTGCACTCAACAGAGAAACATCCCCTCACCTCAACTCGCATACAGTAAAGTACTGTATTGTATTGATGCCCATAAGTACAGAAGTACTAGCGGCTAAAAACTTAAGACTATACATTATACTGAAGTAAAGTGTAATACAGTGTAGTACATTATTGTATACAGTACCTTCTTTATAAGCCTTATAAGCTTTGCCAAACGGGTGGTGATGACTCACTGTGACTCCTCATGTCTGCATTATAGTTGACAGGTGTCAGCTGGCCTGCTACACTTGTAGTTGACAGCTGATGATGCTGGAAAACATTTTGGTACTGGTACATGCAAGCTTGTTCGTACGCGAAATCATGCTCAGGCTGGAAATTTTCCAGGTATTCTGGCGGGGATAGGTACAAAGGATTGCCGTTCACAAAGTTATCACTGACGGTCGGACCGGACACCGGTGCCGGTGGTGCTGTTGCCGGCACATTGCTGGATTGGGATTGACGAATCTTGTATGGGTTAAACCCCACTTTTCTTCTTTTGAGATTGCCATGATCAAACATACTGTGAAATTCTGGCATGACACCCCAATACCCACATATCTCTCTGGCAGGAGGGGCAATACGAAAAAAACAATGATCGCTACTTAAGGTTTTTCTTATCGCACGCTTCCACCCATGAACGTCAAGTGAAAACTTATAAAAATCGTAGTTCGATATAAAAAATTCATATATTTCAGATACAGTCGCCATCTTTTCTGCTGCAGCATTAATCGCTGAATATATTAAAAACGCATAACTACAGTCAGGTTTTTTATACGTCTGTGGTGTAGCCATAATGTCAACTCAGCAATTGCGCGGGGAAAGAATGTTAAAAAAAGGCACACATTGAGTATTTTAATGATTTTTATTAAGAACGCCTAATTTGATAACGTCTTCGAAAAAACAAGGTCAATTCACAATGGGCCACTGTAAATTTGTACACCAATGTCTGTTTTAAACACCTGCATCCTTACAAAGTAGCGAAGCAATGTTGCAAATACACATTAGAATTTAATCCAATTCATTCATTGCATTCATTTCTGCCACTATAATTCATTAACTCTGCCACATGGCGGATACGAGAAGAATTGCATCCAAAGAAACAATAAACCATTAAATTAAACAGATCTACCGCATCCGGTTGCCCGGTGCCGGATTGCACGAACGCGGCATGACTAGTGATAAAACGAAAAAATACCGAATGGAATACAGCGGTCAACACGAAAACTGATTCGTGATGTGTTTGAATAACGGCCGCTGCATCAGTACATTTACTTTGATACACTTTTTTGTATTATTTTTCACATATATATATATATATATATATATATATATATATATATATATACCTTTTTTACTTTAATATCATTAAAATTGATTTTAAATTAATTATCATATCATACTACACAACGAGTGCTTTCAAAAGGGTGTGCTTCTCCCAATTCCCTAAAAAGATGTCCAACCTTTTTTTGAAGAGATCTATTGTATCTGCCATCACAGTCTCCATGGATAATGAATTCCACATTTTAACTGCCCTTACTGTAAATAACCTTTTCCTTTGTTGCTGGTGAAATCTCTTTTCCTCCAACCTTAAGGGATGACCCCGAACTGCCCATGTACTGCCCTTGGGATGAATAGTTATTTTGAAAGCTCCTTGTACTGTCCCTGAATATATTTGTGCATAGTTATCATATCCCCTCTTAGACGCCTCTTTTCTAATGTAAACAAATCTAATTTAGCTAGCCTCTCCTCATAAATCAGATTATCCATACCCTTTATTAATTTGGTGGCTCTTCTCTGCACATTCTCTAGTTCCATAATGTCTTTTCTTAGGATTGGTGCTCAAAATTGTACTCCATATTCAAGGTGTGGTCTTACTAGTGCTTTGTAAAGGGGCATAATTATGTTTACTTCCCTTCCATCCATTGCCCGTTTAATTCAAGATAACATCTTGTTTTCCTTTGCCGCTACTGCATGACTTTGAGCACTATTGCCAAGACTGCTGTATACAAGCACTCCTAAGCCTTCTCCATCAAGGATCCACCTAATTTATGCCCATTTAATTTGTATGTTGCCTGTTTATTCTCTTTTCCCAAATGCAAACATTACATTTATCTGTATTAACCTTCACCTGCCATTTACATGCCCAAGTTTCCAGTCTATCCAAGTCCTTCTGGAGAGAAATTACATTCTGCTCTGATTCTACTACCTTACACAATTTAGTGTTATTAGCAAAGATGGAGACTTTGCTCTCTAAGCCAACCTTAAGGTCCTTAATAAACAAGGTAAAAAGCAGGGATCCCAGTACCGATCCCTGAGGTACTCCACTCACAACTTTAGCCCAACCTAAAAATGTTCCATTTATGACAACTCTCTGTTTTCTATCCTTCAACTAGTTTTCAATCCAGGTGCAACTATTTTTACCGAGTCCAATTTGCTTTATTTTGTACACTAACCTCTTGTGTGGAACCGTATCAAAAGCCTTTGCAAAATCTAAGTAGACCACATCAACTGCATTACCCTGGTCTAAATTCCTACTTACCTCATAAATCCATGCTTACTATTACTAATAATTTTGTTTTCCATGAGGTATTACTGAATATTATCCCGTATTAAACCTTCAAGTAGCTTCCCCACTATTGATGTCAGGCTTACAGGTCTATAATTCCCCGGTTGGGATCTAGCCCCCTTTATAAATATAGGCACCACATCTGCTTTACGCCAATCTTGTGGTACTGAGTCTGTGGAAATGGAGTCCTTGAATATTAAATGTAATAGTTTGGCTATTACTGAACTTTATTCCTTGAGAACTCTTGGATGTATGCCATCGGGGCCAGGTGCCTTTTTACTTTAATTTTATCAAACCGCCTATGAACGTCTTCCTCAGCTAACCTATTGTTCATTAATATGGAGGTTGTGGCTTCCTCCTGTGGCACTACAATTGAAATTGATTCTTCGCTGGTAAACACAGAGGCAAAGAATGTGTTTATTACCTCTGCTTTTTCCTTATATCCAATAATCTGCCTGCCCATCTCACACTGAAAGGGTCCTATATTTTCTTTTCTATTTTTTTGTTATTAGGGTACTTAAATAACCTTTTAGGGTTGATCTTACTTTCCATTGCAATCCTTTTTTCATTATCCATTTTTGCTAATTTGATTGCCCTTATTGCAATTTTTGTTACATCCCTTATAATTCTGATACGATGCATCCGTCCCATCTGACTTAAATAATCTAAATGCCTGCCTCTTCTTGTCCATTTCCTCCCCTACCTGTTTATTTAGCCACATTGGTTTAGAATAATTTATTTTATATTTATTACCCAAGGGTAATAAACACTGATAAGTGTGCTTTTCTAACAATGTTTTAAAGACTGACCACTTATCTTCCACATGGTTCCCTGCAAAAACAGCATCCCAATTTATTCCTTGTAGATTAGTCCTCAGTTTATTAAAAGCTGCCTTTGTAAAGTTTAAAGTCTTTGTTGAACCCAAGAAATCTGTTTTTTGATAATTTATTTCAAATGAGACCATGTTATGATCACTGTTACCCAAACGTTCCCGGACTTGAATATTTGTTATTACTTCTACAGTACATTGCTTGAGATGACCAAATCCAGTATTAACCCTCTCTTGGTTGGTTCCTCAATAATTTGGGTCATGTCATTGTTTTTAAGCACCCCCAAAAAACTGTTTCCTTTTGTTGTAATGCTAATCTCATTGCCCCAGTCTATGTCTGGATAATTAAAATCCCGCATTATGCAAACATGACCCAGTTTTGATGCCTTCTCCATTTGCAAAAGTATTTTAGCTTCCTCAATCTCACAGATATTTGGTGGTTTATAGCATATCCCTACAAACATTTTCTTTATACTTTTACCTCCACTGCTAAATTCTATCCACAAGGTCTATACATTTTCATCATTCACTTCATAAACATTGTCCCTTATAATAGGTTTTAGATCCAGTTTAACATATAATACTCCACCTCCTCTTCTATTTGCTCGATCCTTGAAATGTCTCCTGTGGGGTTTAAATGGACAGATTATCTTAGAACTGTGTACTAATGGCAGTGACATGTTTAAGGGATCACATCTGGTTCTCTATTGACTTCTCTCTGTTAGAGCAGGGTGTGATAAGGGTAAACAAAATACTTGATTGACAACCACACGCAAATTCACAGTCCCAGGAAAAATATAAATTGTAATTAATTTCAAAATAAACAAAAGAAGACACAACATTGCTATTAGTATGGTTTGATTATCTTGAGAAAATCAATTAGGGTGTTACATTTTTTTAAAAATAGTTTGTTTCTATTGTCAGCTATGGGGAATTGAACCTTTACTGGACAGAATACAACAACACTGGTTGCCCAGATTATCAACTACATGCGCCAGCCCCTTTTTTGCACATGGCAAATGCAAACACAATGGTGTTTGCTCCCTCTGGCATGTTGTCTGTTGCTACAACGTGCCAGATAGAGCAATAACATTTGCTACATCTTTACAATATGTATGGTCTGCCAGCTCTTCCACTATTCCAAATGTAGAAACACACCTAATAACTTAACACAACATTGCTATGGGACAAGCTTCTCCATAACTCTTACCTCTCAATCCCTTCTGACTCCCACCAGATAAAGTCCATGAGGAGATAAATCGGGTGATTGGCCGAAACAGATGCCCCAGTTGCCAGGATAAGAGCCAGATGCCATATACTGATGCCGTGATCCATGAGATTCAAAGATACAGTGACCTAACCCCATACAGCATGCCACGGGCTGTGACACAGGATGTTTATTTTCACGGATACACAATTCCTAAGGTAGCTGCTCATTTATAAGTAAAGACTAAAGAACTTCAACATGTGCACTCTAGAAGGAGGCATAATATCTGTGTAACGTTTCCTGTTTCTCCATATAACTGGTCCCTATACAGTAACTCCAAGTGCTCGATATACCTGCTTCCATGTGCTTTCTCCGTAATAGGCACTTTCATGTATTGATGCCACTAAACATCAAATGAAAATTTGACTCTTAAGCATAAAAATTGGGCTGATGCTGCCTCAAAAAACTACAATGTTGCTTTTAATATTTGGTTCTCAAGAATAAGAATATCGTTTTACCTAAAACCACCATTGGCACTGGGATTCAATTAAATCCCATCACCTCAACTACCATCATAATCACCACCCTTCATAACAAAGCGACTCCCCTCCTGAGACATTCTTGCCATAGCTGGACAATTTAGTTACATAAGTGGAACATCTGCACCAAAACTTACCTTGCTGATTATTTTTCAGAGTACCACTGTATTTATCCTCCTGTCGTCTGTGCTGAATGATCCCCAGTTTTTTCCTAACCCTGAAAGGTTCAACCCAGGGAACTTCTTGGATGAAAATGGTGGATTTAAGAAGAATGATGCATTCATGGCATTTGCAACAGGTACACACTCTCTGCCTTGGTTTATAAGAATGGTATAATGGTTAAGGCCGTTGGCTATTCTGTTGGTGTGCTAGATTCCCACCTACATACAGTTAATGAAATAATTATATGTAGCTCTGCTACCCCCACCCCCCTCCCCCTCTGGGAGATCTTGCCTAGCTACAGGTCTGTGGGGTGCTGGTTACCTGTGAGGGTCCAGGAGAGATGAGCTTCCGCGATGTTTTGGGGAACAGGATATGCTTTAGGTGATCTTCTGGTTCTCTTCATTGGTGACATTGCCTGCAGTCACTGTAGGCTCCAGCAGAGTTGGAGGCAGTCCCTACCATGGCAGTCTTTTCTCCTATACTTCTGCCCAATAGACTACAACTTAGTCAGAAGTATATAAAAGTGATCATTATTGGTGCAGCCACTGCAGGTGGTATCACAGCATTTGCATCATAGTGGAGAATGGGTTCCAGACCCCTGGATGGTGCTGGCCAGCAGGTAATATTGAGTGAGGCCTTGTGCTCTGCACAAATCTTGGGTTCACTCAGCCCCAGGAGGGGCTGAGCTCCTCTCTCTTCCCCGGCTGGGAAGAACCAACTGACTATAATTTGAAATGCATCCTCCCTATTGCAGAAAGGGGAGGGCACAGGGTCTGCACCATGATTGGCTGCAATGCAGACCCAGTGTGACCTCCTCTCCTGCCACTCAGGGAGGCTGCATGAGTGTGTGTGTGTGTGTGTGGGGGGGGGGGGGGTAAACCCTACAGGGTAGCCTGTCACATCCTCTAGCTACTAGGGCTTATGTGACAGGAGGGCAGAAAGATAGCCTGGACCAGCCATGGCTATATATATATATTATTCATCCTAGCAGTGACTGCTCTGCAGAGCAATCCAATGAAGATGTTTCTCTGGATGAAGAAGAATTATGCAAAACTTTGAATTAAAAGACAATGCATAAATACAATATGGATGCTAATGGTACCTCTGTAACACTCCCTGGTAGTTTGATTAATATCCCTGTTTAAAGTATTCAATTATATTTTATTAAACAATCTTTACAAGACAGCATTTAAATTACATGGGTAACACCGTGCACCTTATTTACAAAGCATCACAAAACAGAACAATGAACCAAAACCTTTGTAATTAAACTCTGCATAACTCTGTGTCAATGTTTCCAGGTGTTATGGTAAATTTATGCTCCAGTTATTGTTTTGGAAAGCGGCTATCAGGCTTGGAGAATAGAGAATTAGAACAATGTTATAATGAGATGGATCATAGTTTGTGTCTACAACTGGCACAGTTTTACTTTATCTTTGTGCCAAATAAATTCTATTTGCAAGAATAGAGTTACTCACTTGATACACCCCCAATAATAATCAGATATTTAAAGGGAAATGAGAACGTAATAGGTACTCTATCTCTTCTGATGAGTCCTACAGCAGAGGAGGGGTGCACCCTGGTGAATAAAATCTCAAATAGAATTGATTTGGGATGGGGGATATGAGAGAGACATAGATCTACCTTCAGAAAGCATTTTTTTGGGGCACTCCAAGAAACCTAAGTAGTAATTGTATTATTATATAGAATAAATGATATGCAGACAGAAATCCCAATGCAACAAATTGACCAAGTAATTAAAATTATTAAAATATATATAAAATCCAAGGTAAGTAGATAAGGAGTATAGTGCAAATAGAGACAGTTTTATAATTTAGATAAATCCCAGTTTAGTTAGATTCTTCTATAGTTATACCACATTGATTATGTAAAGTGTGTGAGCATGTATTCATTCTTTAATCTCACAGGCAGTGGTAATGGGGAGAGCACTGAAATACCAGAGTAGGCTGATATCCAATGAATTAAGGTGGGTTTAGCGTATGATAGTTAACTGTAGACTAGATCCTGATGTCCTAGTTGTTGCCCATTCAAATTAAATAAGATAATAATGCAAAGTACATGAATATACTAGCTATTGTACCTTCACTGACTATTGCTGCACTGATTGTGTGTCAAACGTTGCCAGCAAGTAGAATTTGAATTTAATTTCTCTTGACTTCCTTCTGCATTACTATCAGAGCCAGTTGAGCTGTGACCATTACCTCCTGTCTAATCATGCTATGGCATCATCACGTTCTTTCAGCGCTGTACAAGAAAAAATATACACATGCAAATCAATTTTTTTTTTACAATCTTTTCTTCCATATCTCGCCCAGGCAAGCGTGTATGTTTCGGGGAGGGACTAGCGCGGATGGAGCTCTTCCTCTTCCTCACCACCATCCTGCAGAAGTTCACCCTGAAGTCTTCTCTCCCACCTAAGGAAATAGACATCACTCCTGTAGTGACCGGACTGGGGAACTTTCCCAAACCGTACCAGCTCTATGTTGAAGAGCGTTAAATATACAGCTCCACCAGACACAATGGTAGTTTCTTCTTTAAAGATTTAAAGTCCATAAATCCTATTTGTAACCTATAGCAGTTCTAACCTATTAATACTGTATATTAATTATTAACCCATATCACTACTAACCTTCTGTAAACTACATGTCAAGGGCATTGAATTTCCAGGTTGAAAATGTTTATCTGTTACCTTCATTGTTTTGCCAGCAGCAGCTGGTACCATCAAGGGTTAGCACTTTCAATGGTGTTTTGGTTTTGCAATATCTCAAATGGTTTTGGTTTTGTAAAAAATTATGGAAAAAGCAATTATCTGTAGAAATTCGAACTTTTGTGCCTATCCTATTTACTGTATGTATATCATAACACAAAGAAAGGAGCGCAGAGAAGGCAGGACGTCAGGTAGATAGTTCAAATTTATTATAACACAAAGTAACTTAAAAATGTACAGTGAAGTTTAGCCACTTGCTCAATCCAATTCCCCTCACACCGCCGACAACACTACCACGAGGTCCGCAGAATCCCCTCTGCTCCGGCTAACCCACACGGCTGTAAAACCGAAGTGATTCAGATGCTGACTGCTAGGAAGGGGCTGTTCCTCTCGTTAGAGCTGCGTGCCTAGCTATGGTAGCGCTCACAAATGTTTGTTTTTTAGGGAGGTTAAACGTTTGAACTAGTCCCACAGCCATATAAGATATCTAATCTTGGTTTGTGGGGGCTATATAATATTCCTCTACGCGTTTCACGCTTATAGCGCTTCTTCAGGAGTTGTCTGAGCACCCTTGGATGTGTCCCTTAAATAGGGTCTACACAAAATACCCCAGGTGCACAGATTAAGGTGCATAATGAAGACAATTGCTCTTAAGTACCAGGTGGATACTGACACACATACATTTAAAAGTGACACTGACATACCATGGCAACGTTATACAATATAATAAAAAAAAACACATTAAAAAACACACTTATTTAAAGATAACAAGCTTATTTTAAAAACCCTAATTTATAAAAACATATTAACTGCTTAAAATTCTTAAATCAGACATTTCAACTTATAAATTAATTACAAATAAAATATATAAAGTTATATTATAGTAGAAAAACTACCTAACAACCACAACCAACAGTGGGACATCAAATAAAAATTCTAAATTCACCCATCAATTATAATGTTAGATTTTGAATTCGAAGAAAAAAAAATTCTATTTTTCATTCAAATTCTAATTATTCTATAAAATCTAAATTAATTTTGATCCCAATTTCATTTAAATTCTCAAATCATTAAATCTTAAATTAATATTTTTAATATATTTTATTTTAAATGTCTCAAATTTTATTACTAATAGTATACAATATGTCAGATTGTTTTTCACAGTCCATTGGCTCAGACCAATTGTGTCGAACCCGTAGAAATTGCCCATATAATATATTTTTGAGCCATTTTTCAGAGTGATTGCTGGAGTACTCAAGGTGGGAATTGACATCCACCTTCTTGAAATGGGTTTTAGTAACAATACGATGTTCAACTGCCTTTAAATTAAGATCCCAAAAATGTATTTCTATAGGATCTACTTCTCCACTGAGAATAATATTCTGATTATTACCATTTAAAAACATGATGAACTCATCTAATTCTACCTGTGACAGGGTGAAGTCAGCCACTAACAGATTATGCCTGGGAGACATACGTCTGAGTGCTTCATCCAGTTAACTCAGGAGAAAAAGCTGGGCAATCAGGAAGTAAGCAGACACCTGATAACCAGCAGGGTATATAAGGAAGTTGTTGCTTGTAGTAGCTTGCTGCCTCCGATTACAGAACTCTTCTATGTGAGCTGCTAGCCAGATGGACTCCCACTATTCTCTCTAAAGGACAGTAAGAACTATGCTTTTGCTAGCCTGACTCAGAGTGATCCTAGACAAGCTGCTATGCAGAGGGATTCACAACTATCTCTTTAACCAAAGTAAGAATTGTTAATATTGTTTTCCTGACTGTTTAATATTGTTTACGGTTTGGTAAATGGATTAGCTAGCCAGCCTGATAGATAGGCCTGGAGTGTTAGTCAGTTCTCCCAATGTGGAGCAGGATTTATTTTGTTATGTCTTGGTGATGCCTTAAAGGGACAGTGTGCCCACATGTTATGTTATGCTGTGGAGAAATAAAGCCACTCAACATTTTCGTTAACCTGAAACTACACGTGTGGACTATTGCCGACCTCAGCTACAGGCTGTCCTGCCACACACCCCTAGATCCAGACCAGATAATTAGGATATTGTCTATATATCGGCCATAATAGACCAAATATTGACGATACCCATTATCCTTCCATATGTACTCCTCTTCCCAAAGATCCATAGACAAACCTGCATAATTTGGGGCAAAACAAGTGCCCATGGCCGTTCCATTGGTCTGTATAAAGTATTCACCCTCAAACAGGAAATTCTTATGATGTAAAATAAATAAAATACTTTCAATAATAAAATCCTGTTATGCACTTGATAAATTATTGTGTTGATGTAAAAAATGTGCAACTGCCTTGATACCTAATCTGTGTTGTATGCATGTGTATAATGAACTGACATCCAGAGTGGCCCAAATAAAATTGTCCTCCCAACTTATATTGTTAAGTGCATTTAAAACTTTCATACCATCCCTAAGGTATGATGGAAGTGCGGAGGTCATTGGGGCTAGAAATGTGTCAACATAGCGTGAAAGGTTGGCAGTAATAGAGTCAATATTTGACACAATTGGACGGCCTGGAGGATCAATTAAGGTCTTATGGATCTTTGGAATGTGGTACATAATAGGCACACGGAGATTTGTATTAAAAACAAATTGAAATTCCTTATTACTGAGTATTCCTGCCGACTTGGCATCAGTCAGAAGTACTTCTAATTTACTTGAATACTTGGTAGTTGGATCATACTTCAATTTGCGGTACAATACTCCATCATTTAAAAGTCGGTACGCTTTTCTTAAATAATCAGATCTTGTAGTATCATACCGCCCCCCTTATCTGCTTGTCGGATAATTAGATCCCCATTTTGGTTAAGATCTTAAAGAGCTCGTCTTTCCTGCTGAGTAAGATTATCATTAGCAGCATAGTACCGATTATTGCTGCACAGGTTTTGGAACTCTTGTTCTAGTAATTTCCCAAACAGTTCTAAATATGGTCCTTTGGACTCATAAGGATAGAACACAGACTTCGGTTTAAATCCTGTGTGCACTATACTTTTGTTCCTGTCATCCTCATCCAACAAACTAAGGAGATTATCATAAGTAGTGTTCAAATGTATTTGACTGACATCTATTAGTGTTTGAGAGTTAAAATCATTATCTACGGTGTCAGTGTCATCCAAAAGATCAAGCCAATTGTTAGATTCATGTCTCATCACCCTAGTTTTATCCATGGAACTAGATATAGCTCCCTATATACTAATGGGTAAGCTATCAATTTTTACATTATCTCCCCTTCCCGATTCCTGTAATCCTAAGGGAGGTACCTTCATTTTGGCAAAATGTCTGTTTAATGTCATTTTCCTTATGAATTTCTGCAGATCAATATACAGATTAAATTCATTTGGTTTATTAACCAGGGAAAATGACAATCCTATTCTAAGCACACCAAATTGGGGCGCCGTAAGTGTAAAACTAGACAAATTGTAGATCCCATTCTCTTTAAGAGTGTCTATTGTAATGATTACTTCTTGGGGTTGTTTGGTATGTATATCATCATGATCATTATTTTTAGCCTTTGTCTCTCCACTGCTTAATAAATGCTTACCCAATTATTGTTATTTATTTTTATAAGTGTGTGTGTGTCATGGGTGAGAGAGATAGTGACATGGGGAAAGAGAGTGGCATGAGGGGAAATAGAGACATGGCATGGAAAGTGTGACAAGGGAAGAGGAAAGAGTGACATGGGGGTGTCGGTAACATGGGGAGAGAGTTATGTGGTTGTGTTGAACAGAGTGGGAACTGGTGTATGGCACAAAAGGGGTTACTGTTTAATGCAGTATGAGGCTAGTTCAAACCAGACAACAGAGGCCAAAAAAGGTGTAGGAAAAAGGCACAGTGGCAGTAAATCTGTAGAGAAGAAGAACTGATTTATTCTGAACTGTCCTTTGCCTGGCACCAAGAACATACTTTAGGGAATAGCTGTAGACACTGTAAATACATGTAACCAGGTCCCCCGGTTCCTCTGCTTCCCCCCTCTTACCTCCGGTGCAGGGAGGTTGATGGGAAGTTGATGTCGGGTCACCGGAGACCCGCAACGAATGCCGCTGCAGGGCCCCTCCATGTTAGGGAGTCTAGCGCAAGCGCTGTGACTACGAGAGTTGCGGCGGCCATGTTGGGGTTGGTGCCAGCGCGAGGGACATTTTGTGCATGCGCAGCAGGATCCCAGGAGCGACAGCCAATAGAGGAAAGGTTTCATTGGAAACTACAACCCCCAGCAGCCATTGGGGTGCAGCTCACATGGCGCGAATAAGCAGATAGGGCTTCAGCAATTCCCTGCTCCCAAGAAGATACATTTGGCGTGCTTGCACCACGTTAGTCAGCCGGAGCTGGGACAGTATAAGGGTAGGTTGTGTATGTGCAGGGAGCCAGTGGCTCCTGCACTAGACGAGAGACCCCCTTAGGCCCCAGGTAGGCCCCGACTCCCCTGTATAGTTTGTGGTTACTACAGGGACAGGCCCTTAGACAGGGACACTGCCCCTTTTAGCTTTACTAGTGACAGGGACACAGTGGAACCCCACGCAGCAGTTGCGGCCTATGGTCTGGGACCAGACCACCACTGAAAGACATAGAGACTCTCTACAGAGTGGGACACTCCAACCGGATACCACCCCTACACAGAGGCGGATTCATAATGGACGACTTCATCGCTGGATCCTGTCTGTCATTCTGTCGGCGCCCCCGGGTGCTGGAGCACCTGGCAGCTACCTAACTACACCAAGTGCACCAAGTGCACCAACCTCACATCTAGTCTAGTGGGCAGTGTTGTCTCACACTTTGGATAAGTGGGCAGTTCATCTATAGCAGAGGAGTTTTTTGTGGGACTTATTCCATTGGAAATTTATATCAATCAGTGCTACACATTTTGTGTTGTTTTATTAAATATTTTTTTTAATTATATCCAGTTCACCTGTTGTTTGTTTTAGCTTCCACTAGTCTTATTGTGTGTCATATATATTTGTCTGTTTATAGTCCTGCAGTATTACGCTATGTATTTTGTTTGTTTCTATTCAATGTACATGATTTCCTCACCATCTGGAGCTCATCCTGGGATTTGATTCATCTGCCAGTCCTGGTTGTATATTTTCTATTACTACATATATCTATATGTGTTAGGCGCCAGAGATATATATTTTTTGTCACACCAAGTGCACCAACCTCACATCTAGTGGGCAGTGCTGTCTCACACTTTGGGGGGGTGTGGGACTCTGGGGACTCTGGGGACACGGTGTTGGGAACACAGTGGGGGGTTACGGCCGTGCGAGGCTTGGTGGGTAGCTGTACCCTATTAGTGTTCATTATTAATGTTTATAAGTGTTGTTCATGGTTATGCCTGCTTATGTGCTCATAGTAAAGTATTCTTGTTTTACCACATTATTGTGTATTATTCTCATATGGTCCTGCACGGGGTTATCCTACACAGTTTGGATCCCATGCAGGTGGAGGTGCTGTCACCTATCAAAACAGGTACACACCAGGCTCCCAGCGGTGCAGGTTTAGGCCTCCTGTGAGCCACAGGTAATGCACCACACACACCATAGTCACCTTATCTCCCAGGGTGTGGGGGAAAGTGCGCTACATTTGGAGGTGCTGCTGGGATCTTAGACCTGGGGTTCCCAAATAGCTGCGAAATTACACCAGAATCATGCTAGTACCCTCAAGCCATGAGGTCCATGCCTGGGCCTTCAAGGTTCAAGAACACCCAGCCACGTTGTCGAAGTAGGGAACATTCCCGCTCTCATGGGCCAAAGTGAGATCCGGGACCACCTAAGATGACTCCCCGGCCTTGACAAAGCGTGGATAAGGGGGCGAGTGTTTGACACCACCTTTCATTGGAGTACCATATTACTGATGGTGGGTCAGGAAATATGCCAGGAAGATGCCCCTCAGACTTTACAAGCCCCAGAGTCCAGCCAGGAGGGCTACCCCCTCATATACTCTGATTTACCAGCAATACAAGAAATGTTCACCTCAGTACCATCCTCCATGGTCCCTTCCCAAGCCAAAACGTCCCCCTTCTCCCCTCTCCCCAGAGGGTGGCCAACTACTGCTCTAGTTTCAAGTACTCCTAACAGGGTAGACACTACCCTACCCCGAGTAACCTTCACCCCGAGTGCTCTACAAGAAGTCACCAGTTGGACCGGGAGCTCTCCACCTACATCTACCCCTACCTCAGGGCTGAGTACAAGGCCTACCAGTGATAGTCGCTTATAAAGTGGTGGCTCCACCCTGGGGGTGACCCTACCGCAATTAGTGGAGACCCTAACTATGTCATCACAGTCGCAAAATTATAGAAAACTCAAGGCCTTTTCCGGGTTCATCCCCACGCCTGTCGGAGAAGAAGGGATTGATTCCTGGAAAGTACATACTCTGAAGGTGCTGGAGGAATGGCCTTGCACGGAAGCAGTGAAGAGGCAGCGGATCATGGAATGCCTTCGGCCAACAGCCTCTACAATAGTAGGCATACACCGGGAGCAGCATCCAGACCTGATGCCTCGGATGCTTGTTGATTTCCTGACTGAAGCCTACGGTTTGGTGGAGATGAAGGGGAGATCTGGGCTAAGTACTACACCCTCTACCAGAAAGAAGGAGAAGAGCTGTTGGTATTGATTTATTGTATCCAATTGGTCCTAGGGACACTACTCACCCTCAAACTGATTCCCGCCTCCAAGATGGACGAAGCCCACCGTAAACAATTTCTGCGTGGGATGAGCCCGAACCCCTCCATAGTCAATATGATCCGCTGTAACCTCATGCAAGCGAGTCCTCCCACATTTACGGGATTATTACACCAAGTGTAGGTGCATGAAGCACACAGTCTGTTGCACTCCCACTAGAAACTCAAGGGAGCATCCGCTCCAAAAAATAAGGAACCTATAAGAAGGAGGACTCACAAGTCAAGCCATCTGCTGTCAAGTCTAAACCATCAAGGAGAGTATTTCCTACTAACAGAACCCGCACCGCCCCCGGCGACCTCATCTGCTATCGCTGTGGTCAAAAGGGTCACTTATCCTACGAATGCCCTGAGAAAAGAGAAAAGAAAAAAACTCCAACAAAGAAATTCCACCCTAACGTAATGGTTTACGGGGTTCACACAGCAGAAACACCTGCCCCATCAGACGACACCAATCCCCTGCCCTCCGACGACACTCATGGGCAAAGCCCCAATGATGGAACCCCACCACTGGGCACTTGCAGTCGGATAGGACCAGCTGCTATTATACGCGTTGTCTTGGATGGTGTCTATTCGTCAGCCTTGTTGGATTCTATAACCAACACCTGCAACACCATCCCCTGCAGTCGTCGGAACATATAAAAGTGAGGGGGCTAAGTAATGAGGACTACCCCATTGACGGGATTTTGAATGTTTGTCAGGAGATAATTCAATTGAATACGTTGCATATTCCTCGGGTATCGGGCTCAATGCACAGGATCTCTAATAGCTGCAAGGGAGCAGTATGATATCATAGGCATTACTGAAACATGGTGGGATGAAACTCATGACTGGACAGTTAATTTAGAGGGTTATTCTCTTTTTCGGAAGGATCGAACAAATAGAAGAGGAGGTGAAGTATGTTTATATGTTAAACCGGATCTAAAATCTATTATAAGGGATGATGTCTATGAAGGGAATAATGAAAACTTTGTGGATAGAAATTAGCAGTGGAGGTAAAAGTATAAAGAAAATGTTTGTGGGAATATGCTATAAACCACCAAATATCTGTGAGAATGAGGAAGCTAAAATACTTTTGCAAATGGAGAAGGCATCAAAACTGGGTCATGTTTGCATAATGGGGGATTTTAATTATCCAGACATAGACTGGGGCAATGAGATTAGCGTTGCAACAAAAGGAAACAGGTTTTTGGGGGTGCTTAAAGACAATTATATGACCCAAATTATTGAGGAACCAACCAGGAGAGGGGCAGTTCTGGATTTGGTCATATCAAACAATGTAGAAGTAATAACAAATATTCAAGTCCTGGAACATTTGGGTAACAGTGATCATAATAACATGGTCTCATTTGAAATAAATGATCAAAAAACAGATTACTTGGGTTCAACAAAGACTTTAAACTTTAGAAAGGCAGATTTTAATAAACTGAGGTCTAATCTAGTAGTAATACAATGGGATTATGTTTTTGCAGGGAAAAATGTAGAAGATAAATGGGCAGTCTTTAAAACATTGTTAGAAAAGCACACTTATCAGTGTATACCCTCGGGTAATAAGTATAAAAGAAATAAATCAAAACCAATGTGGCTAAATAAACAGGTAGGGGAGGAAATGGACAAGAAGAGGAAGGCGTTTAGATTCTTTAAGTCAGAAGGGACAGAGACATCATATCAGAATTATAAGGAATGTAACAAAAATTGCAAAAGTGCAATCAAATTAGCAAAAATGGATAATAAAAAAAGGATTGCAATAGAAAGTAAGGTCAACCCTAAAAAGTTGTTTAAGTACCTTAATACCAAAAAAATGAGAAAAGAAAATATAGGACCCTTTCAGTGTGAGATGGATAGGCAGATTATTGGAGATAAGGAAAAAGCTGAGGTATTAAACAAATTCTTTGCCTCTGTGTTTACCAGGGAAGAATAAAGTACAATAGTAGTGACACAGGAGGAAGCCACAACCTCCATATTAATGAACAATTGGTTAACTGAGGAAGAAGTTCATAAGCGACTTGAAAAAATTAAAGTAAATAAGGCACCTGGCCCCGATGGCATACATCCAAGAGTTCTCAAGGAGTTAAGCTCAGTAGTAGCAAAATCATTATATTTAATATTCAAGGACTCCATTTTCACAGGCTCAGTACCACAAGATTGGCGTAAAGCAGATGTGGTGCCTATATTTAAAAAGGGAGCTAGATCACAACCGGGAAATTACAGACCTGTAAGCCTGACTTCAATAGTAGGGAAACTACTTGAAGGTTTAATACGGGATAATATTCAGGAATACCTAATGGACAACAAAATTATTAGTAATAGTCAGCATGGATTTATGAAGGATAGATCTTGCCAAACTAACCTTATTTGTATCTTTGAGGAGGTAAGTAGGAATTTAGACCAGGGTAATGCAGTTGATGTGGTCTACTTAGATTTTGCAAAGGTTTTTGATACGGTTTCACACAAGAGGTTGGTGTACAAAATAAAGAAAATTGGACTCAGTAATAATATATACACCTGGATTGAAAACTGGTTAAAGGACAGACAACAGAGGGTTGTCATAAATGGAACTTTTTCAGGTTGGGCTAAAGTCGTGAGTGGAGTACCTCAGGGATCGGTACTGGGACCCCTGCTTTTTAACTTGTTTATTAATGACCTTGAGGTTGGGATCGAGAGCAAAGTCTCCATCTTTGCTGATGATACTAAATTGTGTAAGGTAATAGAATCAGAGCAGAATGTAATTTCAGAGGGACTTGATGAGACTGGAAACGTGGGCAGGTAAATGGCAGATGAGGTTTAATACAGATAAATGTAAGGTTATGCATTTGGGATGCAAGAATAAAAAGACGACTTAGAAATTAAATGGAGATATATTGTGGGAATCCTTAATGGAGAAGAATTTAGGAGTGCTTGTTGACAGCAGGCTTAGCAATAGTGCCCAATGTCATGCAGTAGCTGCAAAGGCAAGCAAGATCTTATCTTGCATCAAACGGGCAATGGATGGAAGGGAAGTAAACATAATTTTGCCCCTTTACAAAGCATTAGTAAGACCACACCTTGAATATGGAGTACAATATTGGGCACCAATCCTAAGAAAAGACATTATGGAACTAGAGAGAGTGCAGAGAAGAGCCACCAAATTAATAAAGGGGATGGACATTCTAACTTATGAGGAGAGGCTAGCTAAATTAGATTTATTTACATTAGAAAAGAGGCGTCTAAGAGGGGATATGATAACTATATACAAATATATTCGGGGACTATACAAAGAGCTTTCAAAAGAACTATTCATCCCACGGGCTGTACAAAGGACTCAGGGCAATCCCTTAAGGTTGGAGGAAAGGAAATTGCACCAGCAACAAAGGAAAGGGTTCTTTACAGTAAGGGCAGTTAAAATGTGGAATTTATTACCCATGGAGACAGTGATGGCAGATACAATAGATTTGTTCAAAAAAAGGTTGGACATCTTTTTAGATGGGAAAGGTATACAGGGATATACCAAATAAGCATACATGGGAAGGATGGTGATCCAGGGATTAATCCGATTGCCAATTCTTGGAGTCAGGAAGGAATTAATTTTTCTCCTTAATGGGGTTTTTTATTTGCCTTCCTCTGGATCAATAAGTAAGTATAGATTTAGGATAAAGTATCTGTTGTCTAAATTTAGCATAGGTTGAACTTAATGGACCTACGTCTTTTTTCAACCTCATCTACTATGTAACTATGTAACTATGTAACTATGTAAGTCCATGCACACTTAGTCCATAGAGCCTGAACTCTTCAGATGAGTCATGGGCGCTGCTTGGGTCGGGAGAGTCTTGCGCTGGATGCACATGGAACAACGACGGCAATGCTGTTCCTCCGCTTCTCGCATCTTCAGCCAGAAAAATCGGTCTCGGACCAACCCAAAGGTCTTCTCCACACTGAGATGTCCATGTTCGTCATGTAAGGAGTTCAGCACCATATGCTGCAGTTTCTGAGGTAGGACCAATTGTCTTCTATCCGGGTGGTTGTGATATTGTACCACCCGATAGAATAAACAGTTGTCTATTTCAAACTTGTCCGCCTCCCGCATCAGTAAAGCAACCATGTCATGAGGAGCACATTTCAGGAGTTCAGGTTTCTTCCTTTGGATGGCTTGATGGATGATGCCAGTTACTGGGTTCCTTTAGTTGGTATTCTACCAGATCCTTCCACCGTATAATTTTATCGTGGGTTATATTCATCCCCTTTGGATCGCAGTAAGCGGCAGGAATAGCCAACAACTGGCATCCTATAGAATCCACTAGCCGTAGTTCCAAAAGGCCACTTGGTCATTGATAATGGCAGCCATACTGCACATAACTTGCATCCTTGGTCCCGGGATCTCTTCCCGTTGATCGTCATCTGGGGTGGCACCTAGCCCTGTCCTTCGAGATAGGCGTCCGATCCAATGTTCTGGGACAAGGTTTATACTTCAGGGTGAAGTTGTAATTTGATAATGCTGCCAGCCATCGGTGACTGGAAGCATCCAGCTTGGCGGATGTCAAGATGTAAGTGAGTGGATTATTATCTGTCCTTACTTCGAAAGTGACTCCGTGGAGGTAATCATGGAGTTTGTCCACGATTGCCCATTTGAGAGCAAGAAACTCTATCTTGTGCACGGGATAGTTTTGTTCGCTGGTAGTCAGACTACGGCTGAGATAGGCCTCTGGCCGGAATCCCTCTGGGTGTTTTCTGATGTAGACTGCACCTAGTCCATTGAGACTGGCGTCCACGTGCGGAACGTAGGGCTGTTCTGGGTCAGCATAGGCAAGAACCGGTGCTTCTGTCAGGCTTTTCTTCAGGCCCAAGAAGGCCCGTTCACATTCAGGCGTCCACCTATCACCGAACAGCTGACGGTCGGAGGTGGCCTTCTGCCCTGTATCTTCGGGGTATATCTTCAGGAGATTGTTGAGGGGCTGAGCATAAACCTTTGTTTATTCAAAGTTCTCACTGCTACCCTTGCCTCCACAGTCTTGTCTTGAAATCTTGGCTCCTAGCTACTCTGTTCCTGACCCCGCTATCTCTTGGACTCCGCTCTTCTATACTTCTGACCCCGGCTACCAACGATGATCCACACCTCTCCAACCCCGACCTTGGCAAATTTACCACGACTATCCTCATCTCTATAATTCTGACCACGGCTAATAGTAACTGCAACGATTTGCACCTCTCCAACCCAGGCCTCGGCAAGTATCTTGACTATCCGTAGCTCTCTAACCCTGACCCGGCTACCTCGACCAATCTACACTACAGACACGCCCTCGTGGTAGTGGGTGGTGTTATGTATCTATCCTCACCTCGGCCTCGCGGTCACGCCTTGTTTGTGGTGAGCACTCTGTTACAGATGCAAAGTTTAAAGAGTCTAGTGGTAAAAACTATATATATATATATCTTTTGTTGTACCCACAAATCAACATATAAATGACAAAATCGGTGTTGCACATAATAAATGATAGACTATTGAATGCTTTGGTTCCCTCCATATTATCAAACACTTTAGTTCTCAATATATTTGAATTGTCTGTCTGCAAATCATCCCCTGCTGTGTCAATTTTAGTTGTAGCAACTAAGTAAAACCATATTTGAATTCTGTCTCTAAATGACCCTTGATGTGTGTCTTAATTAAATTCAGCTTTGACACTTAGGCAGGACAACATCCTGTTTGAAAAAAAACATGTATTAATGTGTCTCACGTGCTAATTAAGGTGGCAGGGCTGAATCTACGTCAGTCAGATCACTTGTTAGCTATATAACTAAAGACCTAGCAGCTTCTTGTTGTGTAGCATCCCATGTTTAAAGTGGCCCGTTTTAAGTGGCATGCAATGTGGATTTTAAAAGGGAGTTCAACAGGAGTGAACAAGTGGACAACACCTACTGGTCCTGATTCCTGCATTTTGATCTGAGCTGGAAAGGAGGATATTATCTATCCCAGACTGCACATCTCAGCACTTAACTATCGGTGTCATGCCGCCGTTACTATTTATATTTTCTATGACCTCACTTGTTTTCAAACTATACACTTCTTTCTATCAGCCTCATTATGTCTCCAACTCTATTGATATATCTCCATCTCTCCTTTCTTCGCTACTTCTCAGTTCACATGAACTACTTTCTTACCTGTGCTCTCTGTCACTACACAGCTATACACCCTGCACTAAAATACACCCCTACAAATCATCCTCACACATTCCCTTTCTATCCAGGCTTCTCCTCCTTGCTGTTGGGGATATCTCTCCAAATCCTGGTCACTGCCTTATTTCTGCATGCTCTCGTCCTCGCCTGCCAAATGCAACAACTACTCCGTCTGGTGTCAACCGCTCCAACCTCATACCCATCTCCTGCCACCCTCCCTCCTCACTCCCTTTTTCCTGTGCCCTTTGGAATGCTCGCTCCCTTTCTAACAAGTTCCTCTCTGTGCATGACTTCTTTCTCTCTCACTCTCTGCTTCTATTTGCTACAACTGGGACCTGGCTCACTCAGTCTGACTCTGCTCTGGAAGCTGCCCTCTCTTATGGTGGCCTTTGTTTCTGTGTGTGTGTGTGTGTGTGTGTGTGTGTGTGTGTGTGTGTGTGTGTGTGTGTGTGTGTGTGTGTGTGTGTGTGTGTGTCAAAAGGAGAGATAGTTGGCGTGGCTAAATGTATACAACAAAAAACAAACAAAGATGCCCAAAGCTACTTCCAATGTGACAAAAATACACACAGTGTTTTGGTGGAATATTTGGGGATTCTCAGATCTTGTTAGGTATCTGTGTGTTTATTAACTATGTGCAGCTGGTCTCATCTGTTTTTGGGAGGTTAGTGGCCCTTCACCCCAAGGTTTAAGCTTACCCCTCCCCACTTTCCAAGTTGGCAGGTCATTTTCATTTTGCTGGGTTATGACAGATCCAATGCTGATCATTTTTCCTGTAATTATACAGATAAATAAAAAAATTTAACTCAAGAAGTGTTATGACCTGCTAACGGTCATGCCTTGAAGTTAGCTAGCAGACTTCAGACGCTTTGGCTAAAGGGTTGAACTAAATGTCCCTTTTTCAAGAAAATATATAGGTACACTGTATTGCACTGTGTATTTTTGTCACATTGGAAATAGCTTTGGGCATCTTTGTTTGTTTTTTGTTGTATCTCTTCTGCTAACACCTCCTCCTCTATCGATCTCTCTGTGAGGGTACCCCAGGGCTCTGTCCTGGGACCTCTTCTCTTTTCTCTGTACACACTTTCTCTAGGTGACCTGAGCACATCTATTTGGTTTAAATATCACCTCTATGCTGGTGACACACAAATTTACTTTTCAACCCCGGCCGTTATACCTACTATACAGACCAAACATTTCTGAATGTCTCTCTGCGATATCATCCTGGGTGGCCATCCGCCGACTTAAACTCAACATAGCAAAAACAGAGCTACTCATACTTCCTCCGAAACCTGCCCCTGCTACATCCTTTCACATTACTGTTTGAAGTACTATCATTCACCCAGTAGCTCAAACATGCTGCCTAGGGGTCACACTTGACTCCTCTCTTACATTCTCCTCTCACATTCAAAATGTTTATAAAACCCGACTCTTTTTCCTCTGCAATATTACAAAGAACGCCCTTTCCTCTGTTGCTCGACTGCTAAAACTCTGACCCAGGCCCTCATTCTCTCCTGTCTCGATAACTGTAACCTACTACTGTCTGGCCTTCCTGTCTCTCACCTGTCTTCCCTACAATCTATCCTAAACGCTGCTGCCAGAATCACTCTACTCTTTCCTAAATCTGTCCCAGTGTCTCCCCTGCTGAAATCCCTCTACTGGCTTCTTATCAAATACCGCATCTCGCACTCAATTCTCCTCCTCACTTTTAAAGCTTTACACTCTTCTGCTTCTCCTTACATCTCAGCCCTATTTTCTTGCTACAGTATGTACCATCCAGACTCTTGCGTTCTGCTCAAGTATGTCTTCTCTCTCTTTGTATCTAAAGCCATCTCCTGCCTTAAACCTTTCTCACTGACTGACTCACACCTTTGGAATGCCTTTCCCCAATACCCCACTAGCACCCTCTCTATCCACCTTTAAGACCCAACTTAAGACACACTTGCTTAAAGAAGCATATGAATAGCACCGTGGATAATACTAGACACATGAAACATAAAGATTGCCCCCCTGCAGACGCATTTACCAAAATGCCCTCCCACTGTTTCTGTACGTTCTTCCTACCTACCAATTTGATTGTAATTTCCTCAGAGCAGGGACTCCTCTTCCAAAATGTTACTTTTATGTCTGTAGCACTTATTCCCAAAACCTGTTATTTGTATTATTTGTTATTTATATGATTGTCACGTGTATTACTACTGTGAAGCGCTATGTACCTTAATGGCGCTATATAAATAAAGACATACATACATACATATTTTTACAAATTTTGCAACGGCCACAAGGAAAAAATAGCCCATAAGTGTTAAACAGAAATCTCCTGATGTGAGTTGTTCATCTGATTTCAGCATACTTGGAGATACAATATTTCCAAGTGTTTGAGATCTCCTAAACACAAATTTGGAGTCTGTTGATACAATTCCTCATAGAAGTACATCTGTGGAAAGAATACTCCAGTGTTTTTTGATAATAATTTAATGGCATTCGTCTGGTTGCTGAACTGTCTGATGAAATATGGAGGGTCGAAATAAGTGTAATTTTTCTGAGCAGCTCCCCTATGTCCCGTATCAGTTCGGTTTGACAAGTGACATGGTCAGGATCAACTAGATCCTCTCTTTTTTTGGCCAATGCATTGACATAGGTGTCCTCAAGTGTATTTTGTTGTATCCTCAAGAGATAAACCTCTGGAACAATTCCTTGGATCGGAACTTAACCAACTCCATGTTGTAACAGTTACGACGTAGTCGTAAGAATAGACCATAGGGTATACCTTTAAATAAACTTTGATTATGACAACTAGTGGCATGAAGTAGTGTATTTATCAAATTTTCTTTAAAAAAATGTCTGTATGTACTTTTGTATCGACACCAACATATATTTAAATCAAGAAAATTAATATGATGTAGATGATATTGAAAAATAAAAGATTATATGAATTGTTATTGATGTACTGAATGAATAAATGAAGTTCATCTAGTGATTCCTTCCAGATGAGAAAATGGTCATCTATACTACGACAGTAAAAGAAAATCAAATGATGATAGGGGTTCCCTTCTCCAAACACGTGGGCAGACTCCCACCAATCCATACAAAAATTGGCATAGGAAGGTGCGAAGCAAGTGCCCATGGCAGTCCCACATGTCTGGAGATAGAACCCCCCATCATAAAGAAAATAGTTGTGTGTTAAAAGAAAATGAATGTTGTCTAAGAGAAAAATGATGTGTGCTGGTGAGAGAGTGGAATTGGATTCTAAAAAGTATCTAGAGGCTGTGAGGTCATAGTAGTGTGAAATAATAATGTATAATGAGGAAACATCCAGTGTGGTTCTAAAAAGTGATCAATGGATATGGAAAGGTGCTCACCCAGTAACCCTATGCTGGAAACTATAGGACAACCAGGTGGTAAGTGAAGGGATTTGTGTATTTTGGGTAAGTGATAAAAGATGTGAATAATGGGATGCATACAATGTAAATATTCATACACTTTAGTAGAGAGGACAGGATGGTCCTTGCCAATGTCTAATAGATCATAGAGTTCCTTGAGAAAGGGACTAGTTGGATTCGATTTTAACAGGACGTATGAAAGCTGGTCACTCAACGGTCTATGTGCTTCTGAATCATAATATGTACAATCCAGAACAACGACAGCACCACCATTATCGTTTCTTATAACAATATTGTCATTATTTTTCAGTGATGTGACAGCCTTACGTTGTTCAGGGTTTAAATTATTGTGATGTTTAGTAGCCCCCCAGGCCATACCTTACCAGCCTGAGGTATCCCTGCTGTTCACTGATCTGGGCTTGAGAAAACATTTAAGTAAAAGTTGAGTCCTAAAAAAAAAAATGATTCTTTGTAGGTGCGCTATGGGTTGGGGATGGGGGCCCTGAAACTTTCATTTGTCCTGGGTCCCAAGATTTCTGTTTGTGGCCCTGACTGAGACCCCTACTTTTTAACTAGTTTATTAATGACCTTGAGTTTTTCATAGAGAGCAAAGTCTCCGTATGTTATGATGTCACTAAATTATGTAAGGTAGTAGAATTAGAGCAGAATGTAATTTCTCTGAAAAAGGACTTGGATTGACTAGGAACTTGGGCACGTAAATGGCAGATGGGGTCTAATACAGATACATGTAAGGTTATGTATTTGGGAAACAAGAATAAACAGACATACAATTTTCTCAGTTTAACCGATGTAGCAATTAGGTGAAGACCATCATTTATAGATATCGGGACCTGCTATGTATAGATGCTAATTTACATAAATATATTGATGTAGGCCCTAGATTTGTCTATAGACGGGCCAAAACAATTGCATAATTTCACCCAGTTACATCTGCACTCCCAATGTTAGGGTACTAACCGTGTTTACTAAGGGATCATTCAAATGTGGGGGATGCAAAATATGTCAATATATGAAACCATCCTCACACTTTTTTTTAATATATTCCCCAGAAGAGATTTCGGATCAACAGTTTCATAAAATGTAATACAGAATATGTGATCTATCTTTTGACATGTGGATGTGAGAAACGTTGTGGGAAGAACCACACAGGCCCTGAAAATAAGGGTCATGGAACCCCTTAGACTTATTAGAAAAAAAATACCTTTCCCATCCAGAATCAAAACATTTCACAGAATGCAATCAAGGTGGTATCAGGATTTTTTCCTGTATGGGCATTGAATAAATAACCATGAAGGAACGAGGAGGTAATAAACTTAACCTCCTAGACCGCAGGGAGGCTTTTTTGATTTTTATGTTAAAAACTCGCTTCCCTAATGGTCAAAATGTTGAATGGAATTTAAGTCGCTTCTTAAATTAGTCTCTCTGCCATGGCCCTCTA
Organism: Ascaphus truei; assembly: GCF_040206685.1. Lineage (NCBI taxonomy): Eukaryota > Metazoa > Chordata > Amphibia > Anura > Ascaphidae > Ascaphus > Ascaphus truei. Next base: position 6,453,383 of record NC_134489.1, read on the forward strand.
CTTTATTCTTATTCTTATTTTATGAGGGTTCATTTATTAAAAGAATGGTTCTCACATGTTATTATACCCATATTGCAAGGGTTTTACCTTTTCTATGCTATGCAGTTAAGGTCTCAAATATTATAAATTCTCTAATATGTCATTATACTGTACAAATTTATATTGGGTCACCTTTGTCATACTCAGAACCATTGATGTTTTGTTTGCTTTTCCTTCCCCCCTTTCCCGCCCCCTTTTCTCCCCCCCCCCCTTTCCCAACGTGATGCTATAGGAATTCTGCAATTCTTCTCAGTGAATCAATTATTCCATATGTAAATGATATTGCTTTTTATGGATATATTTCTTAAAGTACTGCTTTACTAACCAAATTGATAGTGTGACATTATGGTGTCATTTAAAGATTAGAAGGAATTTGAATTAAAGAAGAAACTGTGAGTATTATGTCTTGTTGAAGAAATTTATTTGAACAAACATCCCCAATGAGGCTACAGAGGTGTGGATTGCATTCACTCACTGTGACCTTCAGGGGGTTTGCTTTTTGACACTAAGATAAATACAAGATTTCACATTAGCTTGAACCTTTACCCACGCTATCAAAAAGAGGCCCATTTGAATGAATGTTGAATATTATCATTGAAGATTATGTTTGGAGCTACAGTAGCAATACATCTCCTCCCGTTTCACTTTACCTGACTTACAATTTTTAAATAGGGCAACATTAGATCAATTCTTGATGGAGAAGGATTTAGGAGTGCTTGAAGAAAGCAGGCTTAGTAATAGTTCCCAATGTCATGCAGTTGCTGCAAAGGCAAATAAGATCTTATCTTGCATTAAATGGCATATGAATGCAATGGAAGTAACCATAACTATGCCACTGTATAAAGTATTAGTAAGACCACAGTTTGAATATGGAGTACAGTTTTGGCACCAATCCATAAAAAAGACTTTATGGAACTAGACAAAGTGCAGAGAAGAGCCATCAAATACTGAAAAATGTGATGGATAATCTGATTTATGAGGACAGGCTAGCTAAATTAGATTTGTTTACATTAGAAAAGAGTGGTCTAAAAGGGGATATGATAATTATAAACAAATATCTTCAGAAAACTATTCATTCCAAGGGCAGTACAAAGGACTCTGGGTCATCCCTTAAGGTTGGAGGAAAGGAGATTTCACCAGCAACAAAGGAGAGGGCAGTTCAAATGTGGAATTCATTACCCATGGAAACGGTGATGGCAGATACAATAAATATCTTAAAAAACAAATTTGGACACCTTTTTAGAAAGAACGGTATATATTGCAGGGAAATACATAATAAGAAAACGTGGGAAAGATGTTAATCCAGGAAGAAATCTGATTTCCATTATTGGAGTCAGGAATCAATTTAGTTTCTTCCCTTTTGAGACATAATTGGATGATGTTTCACTGGGTTTTTTTCATTTCCTTACTGTAAATACAATTAGATAAGTATCTGTCCACTAAATTTAAAATAGATTGAACTTGATTGGCGTGTTTTTTTTAACCTCAACTACTATGTAACTATGACATCACTGTTGAGTCTGCTCCCATGATGATATCCTCATTTATGTAACAAAAACAAAGAAGCCCAGTGCTACTTCCAATATGACAAAAATACACAGTGAAATACCTATATATTCTCTTGAAAAAGGGTCATTTAGTTTAACCCTTTGGCCAAAGCGTCTTAAGCCTGCTGCCACTTTCAAGGCATGACCATTAGCAGGTCCTAACCCTATCTGAGTTAAAAAATTTAATTTACCTCTATAATTACAGGAAGAACGAGCACAATTGATCTGTCGTAACCCAGAAAAATGAAACTGACCTGCCAACTTGTAAAGTGGGGAGGGTCGAGCTTAAACCCTGGGGGGAGGAGCCACTAACCTCCAAAAACCGCTGAGACCAGCTGGACAAGGTTAATAAACAAACAGATATCCAGCAAGCTCTAACCCCCCTCCCCCCCAAAAGGCAACAGGCTTAAGACGCTTTGGCCAACTAAATGACCCTTTTTCAAGAGAATATATACGTATTTCACTATGTATTTTTGTCATATTGGAAGAAGCACTGGGCTTCTGTGTTTTTTGTTGTATACATTTAGCCGCACCCAGTAGCACTCCTTTTCACACACATATACATACACATATACATATACATAAAACAAAAGGGGACGGGAGGCGCATGCGCGATGCTGTGGAGGGTAGTCGCTTAAGCTAAGAGCTCCTACCCCCGCCGCCAAATAAAACATAAATACCCGGATCAAAACCCACTCTTTCAAGCACAAAACCCCTCAAATAAAAGGAGAACCAGAGGTGATGGCCCCGCAGTCCGCAAAAAAAAAAAAGAATACCGGCGATTTGCAGAGATACTTAAGCCGGCCGACGACCCGGGGTGCCGGAGCAGAAATGGCGGCCACATCAGTGGCGGGCTCGGAGTCTGACCGCAACGAGGAGGTGGAGGAGGCCCCGGAACAACTACCCGTGCGGAGGTGCGACTTCGATCGCCTATACAATGGCATGAAGACGCTCTTCCGCGCGGAGATTCAGGAGCTGAAGAAGGAGGTTCAGGGCCTGGGGGAGCGCACGGGAGTGCTCGAGGATAAGATGGCGGCCGTCACTACCACCATCCGAAAAGCGGACAAAAGGTCCAATTACCTGCGGGCCCAGATATCGGAGCTCACGGATCGACAAGAGGATGCCGAAAACCGAGACCGCCGCAGCAACATACGCATACACGGCATCTCGGAGGAGGTGACGGAGATAGCAGACTTCATCACCCGGTGGATGTCCACCCTGCTCCCGGACGTGCCCCCCACAGAGCTTTCTATGGACCAATGCCACAGGGCCCTCCGGAGCCGGCCGGCCGCTACCGATCAACCCCGAGATGTGATTGCACGTATGCATCACTACCGCACACGGGAAGCTATCTTCCGCACAGCGAGGGGAGAGGAAGCCTGTAAATTTGAAGGGGCATCACTGCAGCTGTTTCAGGACTTATCCCCTATTACCCTGGCCCGAAGCAGGAAATTACAGCCAATAACCAAACTCCTCCGTGACAGGGCCATCCGGTACCGATGGACCTTCCCATTCGGCCTGCTGGTCCTAAGGAATGGGAAGGCCATCTCTATGAAAGAACCAGAAGAAGGCCCAGACTTCCTTAGAAAACTGGGAGTGGACGGGGGCCAGGCATCCGCTGCCCGGCGGGACCCCGACCCGGAGCCGGACACTGACTGGCAGCAAGCCTCTACACCAAGGCAAAACCGACGACGCGTGGAAGAGGAAAAAGAGTGAAAAATGCCAAATAAACCACATCAATAACTGTTACCAAAGTTTGGTTGCTGCAGTTGCGGCGCAAAGTTAAGCCCAAAATGGCGCTCCTTCCCCTTGAGACCCTGAGGAAAGAAAGACTCGAACTTACCTGACACTTGGTGTCCCCACGACGATCTCAGCAAAAGCACCACCTAGGAGGACGACAGCGGTGCTCTCCAGGCCGGGATCGCCCCTGTATGCCCGTTGAGGACAGCTGGTCGAGGCCCCCGGAAACATACCGTGGAACGCACGCACCTGTAAATGGCGCCGATGGAGGGTTTTGGCGGGCTCGTGGTCCGACGCCGGATGAAGAAGCACCTTTGCGCGGGAAGAGCGACCTAGCTGACATCCGCTTCCATCGACATCCGGCGGCTGAATGAGGAACCACGGAAGGACGTCACCGGAAGCAGCCAGGCGGCCATCGTGGAGGTGGCATCCGACGACCGATACTGGAAGTGCAGGCCGATGGAGGAGCACGGGCAAGAGCCGGATGGGAGCAAAGAGGGGGGGCACCACAAACACTCCCGGAAGGCGCCAGCAGCACACAGAACAGTGAAACACCACTGACTATAAGGCGGCAATAGGCCCCGCGCCCCGGTTAGGCCCACTACACCAACATTTTAATACATAATAACAAGCTAGTATACCCTGAGTACGGGTCGCCCCGCATATGACACACCTCACACAGCTTAAGTACACATCACACGGAGGCAGACAGCCTGAGGCAGAACAATACATAGCCAGCTAAATCAAAACGAAAGGGGATGAGGGGGTGAGCCCTGACAAACACTGAAGGATGCCCACACGGTTAGTTAAGGGGAGCAGACTTACAGGGTGACATCAGAGTAGCTCAGATTTAGGGTATGGGAGAGAGGAGCAGCCAGGCAGCATTGACAATGCGGGTACTACTACTGTTGACAAAGTTTATGTTTTTTGTTTCTATGATAAACTGGCGGGGGTGGGCAGCGCTACGCCCATCATCAGCATGGGACTCCACGTAGGTTCCAGGGGAGCAGTCCCCAGGAGACCCACGCAAGACCCCGCTGGGCCGGCCTCGCTGGGCCAGGAGCTCGCTAATGAGACCAGAGCGAGCTGGGCCCCGACCGGACCCCCAGGAGGGGCAACCCAGGTGTCCACGGGGAACCATCCCCGGCGGTACACCGGATGTTTTATTTGTCGTGTTATCAATGTTTCCCCAGTGTCCCCCATCTGTATTCCCTCTTGTTTTCCCTGTACACAGGCCAGAGGAGCAAGTGACAACTTCGAGAGCTTCTCCCACCAATGGGTACCAGGCGCAGCAGGGGCCGTTACCCCAGTCCCCAACGTAGAGAGCCACCAACAAGACATCAATGGGTAGGGAATTAACCGTTATATCGCATAACGTCAAAGGATTTAATAGTCCCCACAAAAGACGTCTGGCCATGACTGACTACAAAAAATAAACCCTGACATTATCATACTGCAGGAAACACAATTTTCCAAAAGCAACTCTCCAAAATTCATAGATGGCAGATACCAAAAATGGGTAGCGGCGTCAGCTAACAAAAAAAAGAGAGGAGTTGCGATCATGATACACAATCGCCTGTCTATTGATATTAAACTTACTAAGAAGGACGCCAATGGCCGCTTTATTATAATTATGGGGACCATCCATGGGCAACCCCTTACAATAGCGAATGTATACGCCCCCAGTGACCGCGCTGATACCTTCCTCGACCGCTTCTTCACAATCCTGCACAGAGTAGCAAAAGGAGGCATTATATTAGGGGGAGACTTTAACCAAACGCTGAACCCGCATACAGACAGATGCACCATAGGAGGGCGTAAGAACCCACAAGGAAGAGCAGCATGGGTCAGGGGCCTTCGCGCCAATAGTTTGGTAGACATTTGGCGCGAACAACACCCAGGCGAAAGGGAATACACATTTTATTCACACCCACACGACCGTTACAGCAGGATAGACTACCTCTTTGTGTCCAACAGAATGGTTTCGCAGATCTCCCATATGGGAATCCACGATATTTCGTGGTCAGATCACGCACCTATAGAGCTGCGGTGCACTGATTTTGGTCTGGACAGACCAGGAGCGAGCTGGAAGCTCAACGAGTTTCTACTTAAAATCCCCGAGGTGGAACAAACAATAGGGGGAAAAATCAGGGACTATTTTAACGAGAACGTCGGAAGCGTGGCGTGTCAATCCACCCTTTGGCAGGCCCATAAGGCGACACTTCGCGGTGAACTCATTGGGATCGCAAGTAGGCGGAAGAAAGAAAGGGAACGAATGATCCTCAATTTACAATCGGAATTAGCGACCCTATCCGCCCTACATAAGAGCAACAAGCAGCCGCAGACCCTTAAGGAATGGCTGGATGCCAAAACGAGATTACACTTACTGATATCCTCCCGAGCTGAGAAGGAGATTACCTGTTCCAAACGGAAGTATTATGAACGTGCAAACAAGCCAGATACCCCGCTTGCTAATAAACTACGAAACATAACCCGTAACTCCCAGATTCAGGCAATTCGAACAGATACAGGTGACCTCACTTCCGATCCTAAAAAAATTGTGGCTGAATTTAAAAAATACTATGAGACCCTATACGACGGAACAAAGGTCTCCCATTGCGAGACCAAGGGTAAGCAGCTAAGGGCATTCTTAAAGGAAGCGAACCTGCCCAAAATAGGCAGACTGGAAAGGGACATGCTACAGGCAGATTTCTCAGGTGAGGAAGTATCAGAGGTAATCAAAGCATTAAAGTCATCAAAAGCCCCCGGCCCCGACGGCTTCTCCAATTTATATTACAAAAAATTTCGGAAAATTTTGGTCCCTCACCTGACTCGATTACTTAACTCTTTACTAGAGACTGCCCCCATACCTGGCCCAATGCTCCAAGCGTCTATATCAGTGATCCCCAAACCAGGGAAGGACCCAGCTGACTGTAAAAGTTACCGCCCAATCTCATTAATCAATTCCGACACTAAAATCTTTTCTAAATTGCTGGCCAACCGTCTAAACACGGTCATGCCTCGGCTGGTCCACCCAGATCAAGTAGGGTTCATCTGCGGGAGGCAAGCGGCGGATAATACTAGACGGATCATAGACTTAATTGATATAGCGCAAAGACACAACATCCCGTCTATGGCACTTAGTTTAGACGCCGAAAAAGCCTTTGACCGAATTGACTGGCCTACCTCAAAGAGACGCTGGGGGAATTCGGCATAGGGGGGAGAATGTTGGGCGCCATTCTAGCTCTCTATCGTGAACCGAAGGCGAGGGTCAGACACCAGGGCTTCCCTTCGGAGGAATTCCCGATACGGAGTGGCACCAGACAGGGGTGTCCCCTGTCCCCACTTATTTTCGCACTATGCATAGAGCCCTTGGCGGCACACATCCGTAACAGCCCAGATATAGCAGGAATTCAAATCCAAGACCAGTCACACAAAGTGACCCTGTACGCGGACGACATCATACTAATGCTGTCAAAGCCCCTTACCTCTCTGCCGAATGTCTTTAGTCTGCTAAATAAATTTAATAAGATTTCAGGCTTCAAAATTAACCAAGCCAAATCGGAAGCGTTAAACCTAAACCTGCCAAAGGTCACGGAAAAATTGATCGAGCTAAATTTCAACTTTAAATGGCAAGCTTCCTCCATTAAATATCTCGGAGTAAATCTCACCAAAAATTATAGCGCCCTATATAAAGCTAATTACCCCAGACTGATTAGGACTCTGACGGAGGATCTCAGGCTCTGGTCGGGCTATGCGATTTCATGGATCGGCAGGATCCAGAGCCTAAAGATGAACCTCCTCCCCAGAATCCTGTACCTTTTTCAGACCCTTCCGGTGCAGGTGGCCAGGGGTGACATCCTCCGGTTACAGTCCTCTATGGTGAAATTTGTCTGGGGTAATAAAAAACCATGCATCAAGTCTGGTACGCTTGTTAGACCAACCTTAAGAGGAGGACTAGGGGTACCTTGCTTGCTGGCATACTTCAGAGCGGCCCAATTAACGCAAATTGCTCAATGGCACATGCCAACTCACCTACGTAGATGGGTCGAGTTAGAGCAGGCATGCAGTGTCAATGTAGAAATACAGGACCTAATATGGCTACCAAAACAGGTCCACAAGACCATAAGAGAGCCGCTGGAGACGGTGCGAAGCTCGTTGGCGACTTGGGAGGATACCAGATATAGATGTGCTCTTACCACCAAGCACACATTCATGACCTCGTTTGTGGGGAACCCTGACTTCGCTCTGGGCCTGCCGAGCAGAAATTTAGTAGCCTGGACATCTAAAGGCCTTACGAAATTATTACATCTGGAGGGGAGTCCACTATTGAAATCCTTTGACCAAATTAAATCTGAAAGCGGATTACCAAATTCTGAATTTTTTAGATACCTCCAGATAAGAGCATTTTATAACAAAATCCCTAACCGCCCTCGGCGTACAAATTTTGAGCAGCTGTGTTCGGGAGGAACGAACACCACGGGACTTACTTCTCGGATATACAGAGAGGTGGTCTGTCCTGGCACTGACGCCAAGACTAAACTGAGCTACAGACACGCATGGGAATCAGACTTAGGGGAGACATTAGAGGACAAAGACTGGGACACCGTAGTGACGGCAGCAGCCAAAAGCTCAATATGCACGACTTTGAAGGAGAATGCATATAAGGTCCTAATGAGGTGGTACCTTACCCCAAAGCGATTAGCAAAGTTTGTAAAAGATTACCCCCCATTGTGCCCCAAACAATGTGGGGAACCTGCAGACTTGCTGCACATGCTGTGGGGCTGCACCAAAGTGGCTCCTTTATGGGAGGAAATCCAAGATTGGCTGGAGAGGATTCTCGGACACCCGGTCCCCTTGGACCCCTGGCTGTTCCTGCTGGGCAGGCGCACCCGGGGGCTAAGCAGACCGGCGCAAAAATTGATTGCACATTTTGCAACAGCCATGAGGTGCGAACTCGCAGCATTGTGGAAGCAACCAGAATTACCCACAATGATGAAAATTCGAAAGAGAATTTGGTATGTTTGCCGGATGGAACAATTGACGAGTCTGGTCAATGACACCGGCACAAACTTTCTAAAAGTCTGGTCCCCTTGGCTAGACCACTCAGACATCCCAGGGGTAAATGCCACCAATATTCTGCAATGATAGTTTCTGATGCATTCTCCTCTGAAGCAGTGACACTGATATTAGGGACAAAGGGCACTGGTAGGGTGGACGCAAAATGAACATGGGGCCCCCACAAGCGGCTGAGCGCCACAGAGGGTAGATAGCAGAATTAGACAATACCGAATTGGAGATGCCCCTCGGACGGCCTAACCCCTCCCCCCCCCCTTGTGTTTGTCTTGTCCGTCATGTCTGTCTGTCGTCTTTCCCGGTACGTTATAATTTGTTCAAGATAAAAACAGAAAGACATTGGGAACATGATCAATAATGTATGACAATGGGTTGACAGATAGTGTTTGATCTGTATCATGTCTCAATAAAAACTTTTTGTTGAAAAACAAAAAAAACAAAAGGGGACAGCGCGGGCTCCATAGTTTAAAATAGTACAGGTTTATTAATCACGAGCTAAAATAAAAAAACTCACAGCAATGAGATAGGACATGCGCATCGAACAAGAACACCAATGGTCATGCTGTTAGTCAGGAACAGTAGACTCGTGGCTGCAGCGTGTAAATCTTTCTCTGTGCCGCCAGGTGTCTCCGTCGTGATGTGCGTCCACATGAGCGCCCCCCCCCCGGCTAAGACAACTCACGCTCCTTTTGTTCTGCAGCACCACAGTTCCCTTCCAGTCCAGCAATTACTCAATGAGCTAAACACCTGGTGCTTGTAGATAGCACCCTTACGCGGTTCGTCGCAAGTATACCGGCGACTTAATCAGAGGATCCTATCTCATTGCTGTGAGTTTTTTGATACATGTATATATGTGGTAATTTTTATTTTTTATTTTTTAAAGTTTGCTGGTATCTGTGTGTTTATTATCCTCATTTAAGCACCCATATCATCTTGTCATAGGACCTAGTAGTTAAAGGGAAGGTATCTTTGCATGTGGAATAGGAGAGCAGAGATTGAACAATGCATTATAACATCACAAAATGGGATGTAGCCAAAGGAAGTGACACCCCGAAGCTTCAGGAGCTAGTGTTAGGTATCCATAACCCCGGTTTAATCATTACAACATGGCACTAACACATGGTCAATTTTTGAGATTGCACCTTTTAATAGGGCACCAATGCCAGTTGGAATGAGGGAGGCTTTTTTCCAAAGCCACTGTATTCTGGGGAGAGGTCAATATCACTAGGAGATGTGCTGGGTTTGATGTCGAACCTCTGCAGGATGGAGGTGAAGTAGAGGAAGAGCTCCATGCGAGCCAGACCCTCCCCAAGGCAGATTCGCTTCCCTGAGTTTTGGAAAGAAAAAGGCAGGGGCAAATAATGGTTGAGGTACAGCAAAAAAACAAAGATTTGCAGATGTAAAATTAGTATGTGTTTGAATAGGCAGGAAAAGGAGATGAGTGGGAAAGGTGAGAGAGAGGCATGGGAGGGAGAGAGAGAAAGAAAGAGAGGCGTGGGAGAGAGAGAAAGAAAGAGAGGCGTGGGAGAGAGAGAAAGAAAGAGAGCCGTGGGAGGGAGAGAGAGAGAGAGAAAGAAAGAGAGGCGTGGGAGGGAGAGAGAGAAAGAAAGAGAGGCATGGGAGGGAGAGAGAGAGAGAAAGAAAGAGAGGCGTGGGAGGGAGAGAGAGAAAGAATGAGAGACGTGGGAGGGAGAGAGAGAAAGAAAGAGGCGTGGGAGGGAGAGAGAGAAAGAAAGAGAGGCGTGGGAGAGAGAGAGAAAGAAAGAGAGGCGTGGGAGGGAGAGAGAGAAAGAAAGAGAGGCGTGGGAGGGAGAGAGAGAAAGAAAGAGAGGCGTGGGAGGGAGAGAGAAAGAAAGAGAGGCGTGAGAGGGAGAGAGAGAAAGAAAGAGAGGCGTGAGAGGGAGAGAGAGAAAGAAAGAGGCGAGAGGGAGAAAGAGACGAGAGAGACGAGAGAGACGAGAGAGACGAGAGAGACGAGAGAGACGAGAGAGACGAGAGAGACGAGAGAGACGAGAGAGACGAGAGAGACGAGAGAGACGAGAGAGACGAGTGAGGCAGAGAGCAGAGAGCAGAGGCAGCCTGGCAAGCTATAATAAAGTTTAAGCCTGCTTCTTACTCATACCTGTCAAGATGGCTACCATCTCTAAGGAACAAAATGGCTCCCTATTGAGCATAACATATGTTGGTGTTGTATTTCAGTTTCTATGTATTGTGTGCAAAATATATGTGATTAACTATGTGACCCATTGTGTGGGTGTGCTGACTGAGTGGCAGGCACACAATGAGTCAAAGTGCTGGTCATTGTGATTGTGCTGTTCTAGTGTTGTGAGACAATGGGGAGTTCGAGTGGGATGTACCCACCTGCTGGGAGAGTACACACTCCAGCAGGGAGGTGTCTTGCTCTGTGGGAGGTATGAAACTGAAATTGGGGAACGATGTCTTGGTCCTAGAACCGCCAGCTCATTCCCTATTGGTCTGTTCATATTTCCCTCTTCCCAACACCTGCTCCTTGAGTACATCCAACAAGAATGGTACCAGCCCCCAAACCTGATTGGTCCGTTACTACTGATTGTCTCAGCAAAGATACTCTCCACTGATTGGTCAGCACCCGGTCTTTCATGCTTTCAGATGAAGGCCAGGGCGAAGGCCAATCAGAGATCCACAGTTATTCTTGGGTAGTCTCTGTCTAGAGACAACGTGTTATGAAAATGATGGACCTATGGCTGGTCACCCTTTGTTACAGGAGCTAGTACAGATCAAGGGGGAGACAACGAGAGTAAGCTAGCTTTGGCAGTGCTCTCCACCTAACGATCTAGGAGTCTGTGAATGAACGTCACCGGCCATATACCTGGCAAACCTATGTTTAGGCTTGCAGTGCAGCAGTGACGAGGTTAAGTTTCAGTTGAGAAGGGCTGCTTAGTCTGACCCCAGCTGCATAATCAAGGTGTTTAAAAACCCCCAGGCTGTACACACATGCAAGCTAGCTGGTCAGGAGACAGGACTGAAATACTGAAGAGATTACTGCTATAAGGTCTGTTTTTCAAAGTACATGTGTGATGAACTGTCTGTGTCCTGCATGCTGAAGAGAAGCTGCCTTGTTTTCTATGCTGAAGAGAAGCTATTTTGTTTTTGTATGCTGAAGAGAAGCTATTTTGTTTGTGTGTCCTGTATATTTTTAAGGCTCAATAAAGAAACCTTATCAAGAGAACCCACATGTGTGGTTGCATGTACTCTGCAACATCTGGTGTCAGAAGTGCCGGGATTTTGAGAGGCCCCTGCAGTTGAAGGGCCACACACACACACACACAAATGAGAAAAATTGAAGAATTTTTAAAAGTTTCTGTGCGAGCAGACCAGACAGCAGGGACTGTTAATGCAGGTGCAGACCAAACAGCAGGGACTGTTAATGCAGGAGCAGGCCCAACTACTATTGCAGCAGCAAACCCAGCTCCTAACCCAGCAGCAGGCAGCACAGGATGAGCAGATGGCCAAGCTGCTGACCCAATTCCAGGGGTCTGCCAGTCCAGAGGCCAGGGTGTGCACCGCACAGCAAGGATGATAAGAGCAGGTCTTGCAATAAAAATCCTTTATTTATAGATCATCTGGATGTGGGACAGCAGCAAACTTCAACGCGTTTCGTTCAGAGAGAACTTTTTCAAGAAGTGCTGTATACTATAAAATCATCAGTTTAAATGCAGCTGCCCGCCGGGTTTTCGCGCCAATAGTGACGTCATTGCGCGTCATCAGACCAATAGGAATCGTGCACGCCGCGCATGCGCCGCGCGCCAGAGCATTCTGGGAGTCCACGCAAGCCCCAGCCGTGCTCATCACGATCGGCACGCCTCTCAGGACGGCCTCCACACTGAGAGCACGCCTCCGAGAGCCGCGTAGGCTCCCTTCCTACTCCCCGTATTGGCGCATGCGCAGATGCTACCTCCAATTCCACCAGTAGTAAAAACCTGACATGCGATCCACTACTGACTAGGAGGCATGTATAAACATTAAATTGTGTTAGAACATTTACAGGCTACTGAAAATCACCAGGCAGGCAACTACAAATATAACATATACAAAAATGAATATATAACTATTATATAAATACAAAACTAATCACAAAAGAAATAATTATATACATTTGGATAAAACTTAACAAAAAATGTCTATAGAGAAATATTGACAAAAATTTTTAAGAAAAGAATATATGAGAAAACGTATAAGGAAAAATATGAATATATAAGAAAAATACATAATCTAACACTATTATGTGTTAGAACAAAAATTATTGTATCAAAATTAATTTTATTACTTAAAAGAATTCTAAAAGAATAATATTAAAACAAATTAAAAAGGTGTAAATGGATCTTATACCTATATCTAAAGAACAGCAAATTGCTTGCTCCTATTTATGAGATGGAGTTTATATCATATTAATCAATAAATGCATTTGTACATTTATATAATGTGGAGTACTATATATTAGGCATATGGATTTATGTATAAAGAAATTTCTTGAACAATCTTGCTATACTGTGGTTAAGTAAATGATAGCATAGAGAAATACATGACTTATCACAAATTATTTGGTGCAATATGCATTTTTCAGAAAAAAACAGAATACATTGATTACGCAAATGACAATAAATATGCTGAGGCAAACAGAGCGATGTCATATGAATGTTTTTTTGTTGAGTATAAACCCTTTAACAAAGGTGGACTAATGGGTTCCTAAAATAGAATAGGATGACTTTTGGTGTACATAGGGGGATAATTGAGTAAAAAACAGTAGACAGTGAGTGTTTTTTATATATATATTATGTCTATGATATTAACATTTTTTGTGTATTTTAAATCTTAATATATATACTGAATGGTCTTATTTCAGGAAGTGATTGATATTCCATTCAACATTCATCCCGTCTGGGTACCTTGTTTTTAAAGTGAATATCCAGTAGGATTCTCTACAGTCTAATGCTTTTACAATATTTCCCCCTCTTTCTTTTTTCATTATCTTCTCAATACCCATGAATGAGAAGCTGTTTATGCCTCCCTGTCTGCATTCCGTAAAATGCTTAGACACAGGATGATCAGTATCTTGTTTACGAATCAATCTGCAATGTTCCTGCATCCTCATCTTTAAAGCCCTTGTGGTCCTTCCGACATATCTCTTCCCACAGCCACAGGTAATAAGATACACCACAAATGTGGTATTGCAATTAATAAAGCTATATATAGTGTGGCGTTTATGTGGGCTGTGGGAAAAGACATGTTGAGCAGGCTTCATGAAATTGCACATACTACAATGATTGCATCTAAAGGATCCTTTAGTGGAGAAACGTTCTGGATCTTTCACCGGCGTGGATATCACGCTTGGTGATAGAAATGTGGCCAATGTCTTGGCTCTTCTGTATACGAATTTTGGGCCTTTCTCTGTGTATTCACGAAGTATGGGATCCATTTTTAGTAATTCCCAATGCTTATTAACAATTTTATTTACGTGATGACTTGATCTATTAAATTGGGAAATGAATAAAGGACAAGTCCCATCTTCCTTAGTCTCTCTTTTTTTACTACTAATAGTACGAGAGCCATCCCTCATTCTGGATCCAGACGGCAATACAGTTTCACGCTCAATTTCCGTGACTTCCTGCAATGTAGTTTGGAGGGTCTCCCGATCATATCCCCTCTCAATGAACTGACAAAAAAATTCATTGAGAGGGGATATGATCGGGAGACCCTCCAAACTACATTGCAGGAAGTCACGGAAATTGAGCGTGAAACTGTATTGCCGTCTGGATCCAGAATGAGGGATGGCTCTCGTACTATTAGTAGTAAAAAAAGAGAGACTAAGGAAGATGGGACTTGTCCTTTATTCATTTCCCAATTTAATAGATCAAGTCATCACGTAAATAAAATTGTTAATAAGCATTGGGAATTACTAAAAATGGATCCCATACTTCGTGAATACACAGAGAAAGGCCCAAAATTCGTATACAGAAGAGCCAAGACATTGGCCACATTTCTATCACCAAGCGTGATATCCACGCCGGTGAAAGATCCAGAACGTTTCTCCACTAAAGGATCCTTTAGATGCAATCATTGTAGTATGTGCAATTTCATGAAGCCTGCTCAACATGTCTTTTCCCACAGCCCACATAAACGCCACACTATATATAGCTTTATTAATTGCAATACCACATTTGTGGTGTATCTTATTACCTGTGGCTGTGGGAAGAGATATGTCGGAAGGACCACAAGGGCTTTAAAGACGAGGATGCAGGAACATTGCAGATTGATTCGTTAACAAGATACTGATCATCCTGTGTCTAAGCATTTTACGGAATGCAGACAGGGAGGCATAAACAGCTTCTCATTCATGGGTATTGAGAAGATAATGAAAAAAGAAAGAGGGGGAAATATTGTAAAAGCATTAGACTGTAGAGAATCCTACTGGATATTCACTTTAAAAACAAGGTACCCAGACGGGATGAATGTTGAATGGAATATCAATCACTTCCTGAAATAAGACCATTCAGTATATATATTAAGATTTAAAATACACAAAAAATGTTAATATCATAGACATAATATATATATATAAAAAACACTCACTGTCTACTGTTTTTTACTCAATTATCCCCCTATGTACACCAAAAGTCATCCTATTCTATTTTAGGAACCCATTAGTCCACCTTTGTTAAAGGGTTTATACTCAACAAAAAAACATTCATATGACATCGCTCTCTTTGCCTCAGCATATTTATTGTCATTTGCGTAATCAATGTATTCTGTTTTTTTCTGAAAAATGCATATTGCACCAAATAATTTGTGATAAGTCATGCATTTCTCTATGCTATCATTTACTTAACCACAGTATAGCAAGATTGTTCAAGAAATTTCTTTATACATAAATCCATATGCCTAATATAGAGTACTCCACATTATATAAATGTACAAATGCATTTATTGATTAATATGATATAAACTCCATCTCATAAATAGGAGCAAGCAATTTGCTGTTCTTTAGATATAGGTATAAGATCCATTTACACCTTTTTAATTTGTTTTAATATTATTCTTTTAGAATTCTTTTAAGTAATAAAATTAATTTTGATACAATAATTTTTGTTCTAACACATAATAGTGTTAGATTATGTATTTTTCTTATATATTCATATTTTTCCTTATACTTTTTCTCATATATTCTTTTCTTAATATTTTTTGTCAATATTTCTCTATAGACATTTTTTGTTAAGTTTTATCCAAATGTATATAATTATTTATTTTGTGATTAGTTTTGTATTTATATAATAGTTATATATTCATTTTTGTATATGTTATATTTGTAGTTTCCTGCCTGGTGATTTTCAGTAGCCTGTAAATGTTCTCACACAATTTAATGTTTATACATGCCTCCTAGTCAGTAGTGGATCGCATGTCAGGTTTTTACTACTGGTGGAATTGGAGGTAGCATCTGCGCATGCGCCAATACGGGGAGTAGGAAGGGAGCCTACGCGGCTCTCGGAGGCGTGCTCTCAGTGTGGAGGCCGTCCTGAGAGGCGTGCCGATCGTGATGAGCACGGCTGGGGCTTGCGGGGACTACCAGAATGCTCTGGCGCGCGGCGCATGCGCGGTGTGCACGATTCCCATTGGTCTGATGACGCGCAATGACGTCACTATTGGCGCGAAAACCCGGCGGGCAGCTGCATTTAAACTGATGATTTTATAGTATACAGCACTTCTTGAAAAAGTTCTCTCTGAACGAAACGCGTTGAAGTTTGCTGCTGTCCCACATCCAGATGATCTATAAATAAAGGATTTTTATTGCAAGACCTGCTCTTATCATCCTTGCTGTGCGCTGCACACCCTGGCCTTTGGAACTTTTACACGAACAGCTGCACGCTTTGGAAGGGAGATTCTGGGAAGAAGCAATACGTGAGTACAATACCTGGGGCTAACCCAATGAGGAAAGGGGGGGGTGTCTTTGGACAACCTACCCCAACCTTCAGGGTATCCTATGCCCACTTAAAGGTCTAGTACTATTATTTCACTTATATACCCAGCTTATACTCCCTTCCATTATATATGGTCCCAGCACTTTCAGAGCACCATCACACATACAAACTACGTCTGCCAGTCCAGAACTTGCGAATAAAGCCTCAGTCCTCCTGAGGAAAATGGCTCTGAATGAGGATCCTGAGGCTTTTCTACTGACATTTGAAAGGGTTGCCGAAGCTCAGGGCTGGGCTGCAGATCGCTGGGCAACTGCTTTGGCCCCGCTCCTCATAGGAGAAGCCCAGGCCTCATATCAGGGCCTCCCAGCAGATCAGGCAATGGACTACCAACAAGTAAAAGGTGCCATACTGGATCGCTTAGATCTGACCCCAGAGACCTACCGGCAGCAGTTCCGGAACCTGAAGTACACCGCTAAGATGAGACCCCGGGTCCTCGCTCAGCGGTTATTGAACTTGTGTACTCGGTGGATACAACCCGAGGAGCGCACTGAGGTAATTCTTGAGCAAGTGGTGTTGGAACAATTCCTACAGATAATACCCCCTTCCGCACGCTCGTGGGTAAAACGCCATGCTGCTGAAACCCTAGCTTTGGCGGTCCGACTCGTTGAGAACTTCCTTGGGGCCGAGGATCAGGCGAGTGCCCTGGAACCGATGGATCCAACTTCACCAGCACTTGCGGAGACCCAAAGAGGGAGTTTGGAACAACGGGGAAACTACGGCCCCTCCATGCGCAACCGCCAAGTGCCAACAAGGAAGAAGTCAAAATGCTGGGCACCGCCGAGACCCTCATCCCCCCTTCCTGATGTCGGCTTGTCGCCAAATAAGAGTAACTTCCGAGGACGTCGCCCACAGGACCCACCAGATGCCTGGTCTCCAGTGTCCGGTCCAGCAGAGCGCTATCCACGGCCCCCTCCTGCGAGGGAACCCTCTCCATGTTCTGCCTGCGGAGAACAAGGCCACCGGCATATGGACTGTTCACAGATGGATTGGTCCTTCAGCAGGACCGTCGCCTCAGCCTTCACTGGAGAAAATTACAAGCCCTGGCTACTTTCAGCCCAGGTTGGGGGAAAAACCGTCCAGGCCCTTGTAGATTCAGGCTCTGGGAAAACTCTGGTCTTCCAGGAACTGTTACCGCCTAACGTGTGTTCTTTTGACTCTCCATGGAGTATAGAATGTATACACGGCGATGTAAAACGGTATCAGATGGCCAAAATCCAGCTACAGGTAAAAGGTCAGGAGGCCTACCTCGAAGTAGGAGTCGATCCTTGGCTCCCTGCCTCCATTGTGCTCAGCCGGGACTGGCCTTTTTTTTCGGACCCAATGGCTCCAGTCTCACACAAGGAGAATTATTCTATGGCTCAGGAGAACCCTGGCAAACTATTCCCCTTCTCGGCAGACCTTTTTCCCAGTAGACACCGGGTTCCAAAGACTCAGAAGCAAAGACGCTCTGACAAACAGGACTGGTTTCAGAAATCTGGGTCTCAAGGTGACCATTCTAGTAGCAAGAAGTCACAAGTGATGGCTGGGGATGGCCAGAGGGAGGGGGATATGGGCCCTGGAGATTTACCAGACCTATACCTCCCTGATTTTCGCCAGAGGCAAAGGGAAGACCCAGTCCTTGCTAGAGAGTATGATAAGGTGGTAAAAATTGATGAGCAGATATTGAATGCACAGGGGGTGATAGTATTCCCCAATTTTGAATTATCAAATAATATCCTGTATAGGGTGAATAGGCAGACACAAACAGGGGAAGTCACCAGACAGATATTGGTTCCCAAGGCGTGTGTTAAATCTGTGTTCACTCTAGCCCATACTGTCCCTTGGGGTGGTCACCTTGGCAGGGATAAAACATTGAACCGTATTTGGACCCTATTCTATTGGCCAGGGATGCATAGTGATATTGCTAAGTTATGTGCGGCATGTCCTGAGTGCCAGCTAACTAGTCCGAAGGGACAAAAACCAGCCCCTTTGGTTCCTCTACCCTTGGTGTCAGTTCCCTTTGAGAGAATTGGGTTAGACTTGGTAGGACCTCTAGAACGTTCTGCGAAAGGACACAGGTTTATTCTTGTAATAGCTGACTATGCAACAAGATATCCTGAGGCGTTCCCCCTGAGAACAGCAACGGCGAAGCAAGTAGCCAACAAGTTGTTGGAGCTGTTCTCACGGGTTGGACCTCCCCAAGTTATGTTGACAGACCAAGGTACAAATTTTATGGCAAAACTGATACAGGATGTCTTAAAATTACTAGAGGTCAAGTCTGTTCGGACATCGGTCTACCATCCACAGACTGACGGATTGGTGGAAAGATTTAACCGAACTCTAAAAGGGATGCTGAGGAAATTTGTAGATTCAGAGAAGAGAGCCTGGGATGAACTTCTCCCTTTTCTGCTGTTTGCAGTGCGGGAAGTTCCCCAGGCCTCTACGGGATTCTCTCCATTTGAACTGCTGTATGGCCGCCAACCCCGGGGTATCCTAGACCTCCTAAAGGAGTCCTTGGAGGAACAGCGGTCCCCTTCTAAGAATACCCTGCAATATGTATTGGACCTTAGGAAGCGCCTAGATGTGGTCGGGCATTTTGCTAGGGAGAATCTTAGATCAGCCCAGGACAGTCAGGAGAGACATTACAATCAAAATGCTCGTATGAGAGTGTTTCACCCAGGAGATCAGGTGATGTTGTTGTTACCCAGTTGTGAGACCAAACTCCTAGCCAAATGCTGGGCCCATTCGAAGTACTCCACCGCACGGGTGATGTGGATTACGAGATCGCTCAACCAGGGTCCAGGAAGGGTAAACAAATTTACCATGTGAACTTGCTGAAATCCTGGAAGATGCAGCGGTCTCTATTCATCCATCCGGTAGAGGAGGAAACGGACTTGGGTCCTCAGCCCCCATGGGAGAACATCGTGAGTGACAATAAAATCCCAATGGGTTGTCCTCTGAACAAAAAGGGGACTTGTTAGAAATAATTACACAATTCCATGATGTTTTTTCTGATTTGCCAGGGCAAACTACTGTAATTTAATTTCACATGTGATTGAGATAGCACCTGGGGTAAAAGTGCGTTTCCGTCCTTATAAGTTGCCTGAAAGTCGTAGGGCCCTGGTAGAGAAGGAGGTACAAGAAATGTTACACTTAGGAGTGATTGAGGAATCATGCAGTGAGTGGTGTAGTCCACTAATTATGGTCCCTAAACCCAATGGGAAGGTAAGATTTTGTGTGGACCTCCAAAAGGTCAATGCGGTATCCAAGTTTGACGCATATCCGATGCCAAGGGTGGACGAGTTAATTGACGCCCTTGGTAACGCGGAATATATATCCACGCTGGACTTAACAAAAGGATACTGGCAAATACCATCAGAGGAAAAGTCCAAGTGCAAAACAGCCTTTGCCTCTCCCATGGGTTTATACCAGTTTGTGACAATGCCATTTGAACTGCATGGAGCCCCAGCCACATTTCAGAGACTCGTGGATAAAGTGCTGAGACCCCATAGGGCTTATGCCGCAGCCTACCTAGATGACATTGTCATTTATAGTAAACACTGGCGGGCCCATCTAAATAGGCTGAAAGCGGTCCTCAAATCTCTAAGAGAGGCAGGGCTCACAGCCAACCCTAAGAAATGTGCCTTAGGTAAGGGGGAAACCAAATACTTAGGGTATGCAGTGGGAGGTGGAAAAGTAAGGCCACTGGCCGACAAGGTAGTTGCCCTGAAAGAAGTTCCGACCCCCCAAACAAAAACGCAGGTACGCTCTCTGCTGTGTTTAGCAGGGTACTATCGGCGGTTCATCCCCAACTACTCGGAACTTGCAGCCCCATTAACGGACCTCACAAAAAAGTGTGCCCCTACACAAGTGGTATTGTCAAGGGAGTGTTAGTGAGCCTTTGAGGACATAAAAAGGTGTCTATCAGAGGGTCCCATCCTTAGAAGCCCAGACTTCAACAGGCCTTTTGTAGTGCAAACCGATGTATCCGAGAGGCTAGGGGCAGTGTTGTCACAACAGTTTGAGGGAGTGGAACATCCGATCCTTTTTCTGAGTAGATGAATAGAACAGTGTATTGGTGCATCACCATGAATAGTCCATAAATATTCAATTATATCCAATAGTAGATCCAAACTACTGGACATAGAGTATATTGGCATAACATCTCAGGGTGAGAGACTGGAGGCCTGGTGGTGCCCACGCGGGTACCCCAAAATAGGTCTCCTAATGAAGTGTACTCAACCCCGAGGAATAACTCAAATAAGTCCAGTAATGGATGGTAAAAAATATAATGGGCTGCAGCCCTTTACCTTCCTTTCTGGTGTCCTTGGTTAGTGGATCAGTTCCAGCGTGCCGTCCTCTGAAGATAGTCACAAGCAGCAAGGGATGAAGAGGAGCACAGCAGCGATTCCCAGCAGCTTCCAGCTAGTGTAGCGCCAAAAAATGAGGGTAACTCCAAATGGGGATAAGTTATAAAAATAGTATTTTATTGGTCAGTAGAGAAAAATACAATGGCAGGAACGCACCTACGCGTTTCGTCCGTAAAGGACTTTCTCAAGGTGTAGTGAGAAGTTCAGAGGTGCATCATTTTATCCAGAAACAGTTCGCGCCAAAATCACGGCATCTGTGACGTCATTTCCATGCGACTGTTAACCTCGTCGCTACTATGACGCGCGGTTCACTCCATACTCGCGCTCATAATGGAAAGAGTACCACAAACGCCGTGATTGGCTACTGAGAGAAAAAAACATTGAATACAAGAACTTTAATCAGACAATTGTTAAAAAATATACATGTTTATACAATGTAAGCTCTAGCAGGCAAAGCTAATGGATGCATGATTATACTACTCCCCTTGATGTTTACATGGATGAGGATTGTCAATTTGCATTTCCACATACCTGTGATTTGGATGTTTAAATTCATAGCCCACTATATGCAGACAATCCTACCCCAGTATACATAATGATATTTTTGTTTTTTCTCCCTTCTTTCCCTATATTTTCTAAGGGGAGTAGTATAATCATGCATCCATTAGCTTTGCCTGCTAGAGCTTACATTGTATAAACATGTATATTTTTTAACAATTGTCTGATTAAAGTTCTTGTATTCAATGTTTTTTTTCTCTCAGTAGCCAATCACGGCGTTTGTGGTACTCTTTCCATTATGAGCGCGAGTATGGAGTGAACCGCGCGTCATAGTAGCGACGAGGTTAACAGTCGCATGGAAATGACGTCACAGATGCCGTGATTTTGGCGCGAACTGTTTCTGGATAAAATGATGCACCTCTGAACTTCTCACTACACCTTGAGAAAGTCCTTTACGGACGAAACGCGTAGGTGCGTTCCTGCCATTGTATTTTTCTCTACTGACCAATAAAATACTATTTTTATAACTTATCCCCATTTGGAGTTACCCTCATTTTTTGGCGCTACACTAGCTGGAAGCTGCTGGGAATCGCTGCTGTGCTCCTCTTCATCCCTTGCTCCTTTTTCTGAGTAGGAAATTGTTCCCGAGGGAAAAAAATTACTCAGTGATTGAGAAGGAGTGCCTCGCAGTAAAGTGGGCAATCGAGGCTTTGAGGCATTACCTGGCAGGAGTCCATTTTACTCTGGTGACGGACCATGCTCCATTGAAGTGGTTAAATAGTATGAAGGACTCCAATGCTAGATTGACCAGGTGGTATATGGCCCTCCAACCTTTCTCATTTGAGATTCAGCACAGGCCTGGAAAAAAAAATGCAAATGCTGACTTCTTTTCTAGAGAAGGGGTGGATGGTCGGGCTTCAGCCGTGCGTGGCCCCAGCCACACACTAACAGGGGAGGAATGTGACAGGGTGAATGAACGTCACCAGCCATATACCTGGCAAACCTATGTTTAGGCTTGCAGTGCAGCAGTGACGAGGTTAAGTTTCAGTTGAGAAGGGCTGCTTAATTAGTGTGACACCTCAGCTGCATAATCAAGGCGTTTTAAAACCCCCAGGCTGTACACACATGCAAGCTAGCTGGTCAGGAGACAGGACTGAAATACTGAAGAGATTACTGCTATAAGGTCTGTTTTTCAAAGTATGTGTGTGATGAACTGTCTGAAGAGAAGCTGCCTTGTTTTCTATGCTGAAGAGAAGCTATTTTGTTTTTGTGTGCTGTATATTTTTAAGGCTCAATAAAGAAGCCTTATCAAGAGAACCCGCGTGTGTGGTTGCATGTACTCTGCAACAGAGTCCCAACATATTCCCCATTGGTGAGTTATCATTGTACCCTGTTTTGTAGTTTTACTGTTGATTTCAGACAAATAACCTCAGGTTTATATAACTCTGTTATTCTGCCTGGGGATTTGCGATCCCTGGTAGTCTGGTCAACTCTGTATCGTGACAGTGTGGAATGGAAAAAATAGAAATGTGGGGAGAAAGAAATAGAAGGGAAAAAGAATGATAGAAAAGACAGAGAGGGGGAGAAACAGATTAGGAAAGCGAGAAGAGAAAGGGTGCAGAAAGAAAATGGAGACATAGATCAGTGCACAGAGGGATCCTGACCTGCAGAGAATGGCATAAAACCCTCATTCTTCTTAAATGAGCCGCTCTGGTTCAGGAAGTGGCTGGGGTCAAACTCCTGAGGCCTCTCAAACAGTGTGGAGTCAAACAGCACGGAGTGCAGCAGGGGGAAAATGACTGTGCCCTGAGAGGTAAAGACAATGGACAAGCTGGGTACATTTACAGTAAATGCACAAGTTCTACTACCATTTATCTGCAGAAAGCTCATGTAGAAGCTTTTGCAGCCCTATTTATACCTAGCTATATGGTCACCATCACCATGGATAAAGGGTGAAGGGTTTGAATATTGCTTAGTCATTCTGACCCAAGTGACAAGCTATGCACCTTCCAGAAGGTGGGCGTGGCTAAGCCTTTGCTGAGTTACTTTGCAACATAATATGGAAAAGGGTATTGTACCTTGCAACATCCCATGCCCTTTTGGGACCTAAACCTTCTAAATACACACAGTAATCCCAGAGGGGGTTACAGATGTACTGTAATTAGGTTATGAATACATCACGATTCTGTCAAATGTCATATCCCAATATAAGTCATAGTATCACAAAATTTTCAAAAAATATTAAATAGCAGCGTTGGTGCAGAATATCACAACCTATCCCTGTATATATCAACTGAGGGAGCACTTAAGCCTGCTACATCTGTATTTATGTAGAGACACATGGTGGAACCGTCTTTCTTTAGGGTTGCACAGATGGGTAAATGGTAGTACCTTGGGTAGGCTGTATCCTCTGAAAAGGGTGTCCCCTGTCACAGAATGGGGTGCACCAAGGGGCAGGATGTCAATAAACCTCTGGATTTCATGAATCA
This sequence comes from Ascaphus truei, assembly GCF_040206685.1. NCBI lineage: Eukaryota > Metazoa > Chordata > Amphibia > Anura > Ascaphidae > Ascaphus > Ascaphus truei. The sequence goes on from NC_134489.1 coordinate 6,477,133, forward strand.
CGGCATCAGTGTAAGGCATTTTGGCCCGATCCTCCATACACGGGCTGCGGGTTAGGCCGATCACACTTTCTATCTCTGCCTGGATTTTTTCTGTGTGCAGAGAAGGGGGATGCAAATTGACACCAATAAATGTTATGTCGTTCAGTGTTTTCCCTTTATTGCAGATCTGATATATGTAACTGTTAGGGCCAGGTGCTTTAAAGGGTCAGTTATACATACAGTAGGATAAAGTGATCTTATGACAGTGACATGTTTCATGGGTTAAAGGGTCAGTCCCGCTTGGAACAAATGTGTATATTTATATACAGTATGAAATGGTCATTTTTCTCGGTTCTCTGCACCTTTTATATGCGGATACTTCATGAGGATGAGAAGGCCATATCCCAATGTGCTGCTGGTTGTTTCCTGTCCCGCAAAAAATATATCGAGAGCAGACGAACAGAGGTTTTTTTTGTGAAATTCTGTGTGAGGATTCTGATTATCCTACAGAAAGGCCAAAAAAGGATGACAAAATTAGAATTTCATTTTTTCAGAATGATGGCTGTGCATATCAGACAGATAATAATATTATTATTATTATTATTATTACCGTATTGGCCCAGATATAGTGCGACCTCGCACATAATACAACCCTAAAGTTTTGAAGAAGTTCAACATGAAAAATAAAAGGTGTTAGGCTGCGCTTATAATACAAGGACAGTTTTCAGAAGGACATTTATAGAGAAAAAAACATAGCACTATATTTTGGGCCAATACGGTATTATTATCAATAATAATAACTTTATTTCATATAGCGCTTTCTCCCAATGGGACTCAAAGCGCTTCACAATAACAGTAAAGCGCACGGTGCGCAGCACAGACATTTTTACAGACACAGTTAAGAGAATAGCTGATACAATAAAGGCCATAGGGTATGCATGGAAAGAGTTTATGTATGTATGTATATCTTTATTTATATAGCACCATCCAGGTACATTCAGTAACACTTCACAGCCGCAATATACGTGACATAATAATATAATACATAGTGGGGATAAGCGTATCAGACATAAAAGTAGCAATAGGAAAGGGAGACCCTAACCCGAAGAGCTTACAATCAATGTGATAAGTAGGGAGAAATTACACAAACAGTAGGAGGGTGTTATGTTAAGTGCGTGTGCAAGGGTTCTGGTCAGTGCATCTGAGATATGTAGTATCAGCCAGCGACGCTATCCTGTGCTTTGTTAAAGATGCATGTGTGATGGACAGGGGCCCAGTGACCAGTAAAATAAAGGTTAAGCTCGGTCCCTGGCCCCTGTATGTTTTTGCTTGGGGCTCAGTACCAAGTAGGGCCAAAGTGACCTAATGACAGTGACATGTTTATTAGATTAAACAGATCAATCCCTCACAACTACATATCTGCAATAAATTACTGCTTTTAATAATCAGCAAATATGCTACAAAGTCAGAGATACAGGCATGTGTCCTGCAGTATGAAACCTCACCTGCTGAATCTTTATGAGGAAGGCATCAATATAATCACGGGGAGCGGCTGGATCCAGGGACTTCTTGTGCTCTTGTACTATCTCCTCCACGTAGCGCACCTGCTCCTGGTAATTTTCTGTCAGCTTGTGATGAGGGCCTGGGAGGATGCTCAGGAGGGTGGGGAAGAAATTGTACAGCTGTAGCAGAGACAGAATGAAGCCTTTTGTGATTCAGGTGCTAGAATTTGTATTGAAGGTGTAACTAGAGTAATGATGCTAAGGGTATGCTGATATTTGCCATGAGGAACCTTCAGCAGTTAGTCAGTATTTATCTAAATTCATCTGAAATAACAAAGCACCTTCTATTTTGAGATAAGTAGGCTAAATAAATTAACCTGGAGGTCAGAGGAAGAGATGTAGTAAGTCTTTGTACGTATATTCTAATGCAGGTTTAAAGGCTTAGTTTCAGGTTCAGGTAACCTGGGCCATACTTTGTTAAAAGCTGGGAGCACACACTATTGTGTATCATAGATGTAGGCCGAAAATGACCTAATGACAGTGAAATGTTTAATAGGCCAAAGGGTCAGTCACAGAGTAAACCAAAATGGCATAATGTATAGTCTCCAAACATCAAAAGTATAAAAAGCTTAATGTTTTCAGTGCCAAAGGCCCGAATACAAGAAATGGAAGTGGAGGGAGCTCCACTTGTAGTTAGATTCAGCTGGCCACTCGGTTGTTGTAGTCAGTCCGATATGTCCCGAAAATAAGAGCAGGTACGTCAATAGGGATCTGAAAAGGTTAAGGGAAATTGAAGATTCCGCCCATAATGTTTTCATCTCAATATTGATCACTTTTAAGTTTTTGCCTGAAATGTATATTGCTTCAATGTTGTCACTGAGAAAAGTTCTCCCTCCTAAAGCAGATCAATAGAAGTTAATCATAGAAGAAAAACAGGTGTAATCTCATTTTTTGACTAAAATCCTTGTAGAGTCTCACAATCTGGTCGTGTGCAGATCTGCTGGATTTCCTACCTGAACCCAAATGTTATCTACACGTCTGAGGTTTTCTGTCATGAGGTCGAGCAGCGTCTGTAACTTCTGATCCTTGTAGTCAAAGCGGTTGCCAAACACCACAGAGCAGATGACGTTGGAGACTGAACGACGCAGGAAGAAAGCGGGATTGAAAATACAACCTAGATGAAGATGGTCAGAAAAGACATGAGCAGTATTTAATGTGCTGTGATACCGCTTTCCCATGCTGGGGAAGAGATCAGCTCTGTTCCAATAAGTGATATGATAATCTTCTTAATGCATAATTTTAACGCCTCACAACGTAACATGCAGAAATTCCGAACTGTAACAGGGTGCCATCGCTGTCGAAATAGCTTGGCAGGGAAACTTGTGTGCAGATGTCACGCCTGTATGCCCGCAGACTTGGCTAGACCCCAGTACTGAGGTGGGAACGGTATGATACCACACACCCACAGCAGTGGGAGCAAGCCCGGAGTGTGGTATGGCGTTGCAGGGCCTGTTGTAAGAGTTGTTAGTTATACTTGCAACGCTTGGGGATGTCCGTAGGAGTAGTCATGTCCATGTGCCAATGTCCAGGAGTCCAGAGGTTAGAATCGTCAGAGTATAAGCCAGGTCCTAGGAAGCCAGAGGTAAGCGAAGTAGTATGTGTAGCAGGGTTCAAGGGATACTAGAGAGCAGAGTAGTCCAGGACAACCAGGTGTCAAATCCAGGGAAATCCAAGATAACACAGGAGCAGGAAACAACAGGAACACAGAAGGAGCACAGCATAGGTCAGGTACACACAGGGAAACAGGAACTATGCAGAGCGAGGAAGAAGTGGACAGACAGGGGTTATAAAGGAGGGCATACCAATAGGAGAGAGGGGAGGAGTAGAGAGAGAAGTGGGAGATGACAGGGATAGGACAGGGAGAGAAGAGGAAGAGACAGAAGGGGCAGTCAGGGGAATGGCCTGGAGGGCTTGGGAGGCGGAGACATGGGGAACAGGATAAGAAGAGCATGTGCGCGCGCCCTCTGTAAGCTGGGGATGCGCGCGCACAGGTTGCAACACAGAGAGGGACCGCACGGAGCAAAGGAAGGATGCAGGAGGAGCACGAAGCCCAGAGAAGGGGAACGAGCGCATGACCTGCGACCACGAGGCGACATGCAGAGGCAGGGAGGAGGGAGCAGGTGGATCAGGGAGACCAGCGGACGAGCGTGTGCACGTGCCCATCGTGGGCTGAGGGAGCGCATGCACCGGTCGCATCACCAGGCGCTTGGAACGCCGCGGTGCGGGCACCACGGAGGGAGGAGGCAACGGGATGGATGCCACCACGGGGGAAGGTAATGCAGGAGAGAGGGAGCGGGAAGGATCATAGGAGGGACTCAGGGACCGCGTGGGTATGCGAGACCTGCGGGGAACGCGCTGTGGCAAAGGGAGAGAGGTGAAAGGCAAAGGAGAGGAGTGGGAAGGAGTAGAAGGGGCAACAGGAGATGGGAGAGAGGGACAAGGAGGGGAAGGAATCTCCTGAGTCGTCACAGCAGAGTTTGAGCCCAGTTTTGAGCAGGTTAATTCAGTGAAGACTGTTCTGATTAGCTGCTTAGCTGGCTCATTAGGTTTTTAAAAAGCATGCAGTATACACTGCAAGTGAAAAGAAAATGTTATCCTATAGGCGCTTTGACCAAATAAATTCTTATAATAAGAATAATATTCCGTGATATTTGATATTTTCAGTGAATAAAATCGAATAGTGCAAAGAATTTGCAAAAAAAAAAAAAGGTGACATGCACTCAATAATATAATTCACAGCTCAAACCCTTTCTGGATTACAAATAATGCAGTGCGACCGGCTGGGCTGTGTGGACATTCTCCCCACTCTACTCAGGTGGGCTTTGCTTTGCTTGTCTCGGCTCCCACGCTTCCGGGTAAAGGTCCCAGGATGATCAGCAGGCGGGCAAGTAGGCAGCGCGGTGTTCAGCTTCCCACTCAGTGAACCTCTGTCTTCCCCTCAACGCATTTCTCCGGGTACACTTGTTTCATCAGGAGCTCCTGCTGAAACCAGTGTACCCTCCGGATGTGCAGGAGCCGAGACGAGCAACGCAAGCCCCGTTGAGGAGAGTGGGGAGAATGTCCACACATACCAGCCGGTTGCGCTGCATTATCTGTACTAAATGCACAATTTCATCTGACACCATGTGAGTGTATCTTATATTTTATTATCTATAGATAAAACGTTTTTTTATCAGTCCACACTGTTTGGTTCTTCACCTTATTTCACAAAGGTTGCCATACCTGTGGACCCAACAAATACAGACAGACACCTTAAAGACACATAATTTGCCACTGATTATGGATATGCATAAAAGATTTGGTAATTTGTGAGTACACACCCTGTTGTATTTTGACAACCAAGAAAATACACTTTATTCACAGACATATTGCACTATATTTTGTATGTTTTTTTTTCTGATATCATATGCCTGTGCTCCCCCAAACATCCGGACTAGTATACACTGCAAGGAGATCTCTAGTCCAAGGACACACCCTGGACTGCTGGAGAGATCAGAGGAGCGACTTCTCTATTGCCAGAAGGTACTGGACCGCTGTAGATAGAAACCCTGCACAAAGACTTACAGAACCGTACCCCAGTGGAAGGTAACTGACCTCAACTCTGTTTGCTAAGTTTGTTGTTGGTAAGGGGCCTAGCCCACAAACAGTAGAGGTATATGGAGAGGAGCAGTGAGCACTCCCAAAATGAGTTAGGCGGTTTGTTTCATTTTCCTGTAAACCCTGTTTGGCTGATCATAAGCTGTTTATGTTGTTAAAGTTGAGGCTAATAAAAGCCTACATTTGTTTTCCCCTTTAGTAAAAATTCCTGTTCTAATAACCTCTGCACGCATCTCCTACCTAACCCTAAAGGGTTAAACATGCAGCAACAACATTTTGTGAGGTCTATGTATCAAGATTGTTTAAACAGAGTAGCCTGACTTTACAAGATTAGAGTCAGGAAGGAATTTATTTTGTCCCCATATGAGGCATGATTGGGTAATGTTTCACTGGGATTTTTGTTTGCTTTTCGCTTGATCAATACACTGTGAATACAAATATTGGATAAGTATCTGTCATCTAAATTTAACATAGGTTGAACCGAAGGAAATATGTATTTTTTCAACCTCATATACTATGTAACTATGTAACCCTCTCCCTGTCCGCCTTTCGCACTCAACAACCCTACGGAACGTTTGCGGAGTGAGGGGGGTGGGAGGTGGAGTTGTTGAGTGCAGATGGTTTGTATAAAGGGAGGTGCTGGGGAGGGGGAGACATGGCTTGTACAGTAGAGGCAAGGGGTACAGGTTTGTTGAGCAAAGGGGGGGAAGGCGGGTAGCAGGCCCGGCCCCAACAGCAGCAGAGGGCCCAGCCGAGTGACGCAGAAGAGTCCAGCCTGACAGAAATTGTGCCTGACCTCCAGTCCCTACTTCAGCAAGACGGGCCCCTGGAGCAAACAGGCCTACGACTCTCACTGTCGGCTTTACTAAATGTCTGTCTGTATGTATATCAGTCTGTTATTGTACTGTGCATGTATCATTGGGTTAATGTGTGTGTGTGCAGTGTGTGTATCTGTGTGTTATTGTACTGTACATGTATCATTGGGTTAATGTGTGTGTGTGTGCAGTGTGTGTATCAGTGTGTTATTGTACTGTGCATGTATCATTGGGTTAATGTGTGTGTGCAGTGTGCGTATCAGTGTGTTATTGTACTGTGCATGTATCATTGGGTTAATGTGTGTGTGCAGTGTGCGTATCAGTGTGTATGAAAACATTAATGCTCGTGTTTATGTGTATAAATGTATACTGTATGTGTACTCTGTATGGTAAACTGTATCGTTTAGCTGTGTGTTAATGTGCTTGTGTATGTATAAGTGTGTCATATGTGCATACAGTAAGTGTGTTAGTGAACTAGTGCTGTGGTTAAAGAGCATCAAGTGTTGGCATTAGGGGTCAGCGGCCATAAATGACAGAGGATTTATTGTCTGTGATTAATCAACCTGTCCTCAAGCAAGGGGATCTTTGTATCAACAACAGAAGTTTTGATACCTTCCATTCACGCTCCATAACTATTAGACGATTTAGTAATATTGTAATATTATTGTATTAACATAGAGTTTGACAGCAGATAAGATTTGCCCACTGTTTGCCTGTTCCTCCACCTGCTGTAACACCTCTGACCCAATTAGATCATTGTCTTTCTTTCATATTTAGCCTTATGTCTATCTCAAGCAGTTCTGAATTTCCTTATAGTATAAGACTCTACCTATCTTGGATAGGTAAATGGCAGATGAGGTTTAATACATATAAATGTAAGGTTATGCATTTGGGATGCAAGAATAAAAAGGCGAATTACAAATTAAATAGAGATATATTGGGGGAATCCTTGATGGAGAAGGATTTAGGAGTGCTTGTAGACAGGAGGCTTTGCAATAGTGCCCAAAGTCATGCACTAGCTGCAAAGGCAAACAAGATCTTATCTTGCATCAAACGGGCAATGGATGGAAGGGAAGTAAACATAATTATGCCCCTTTACAAAGCATTAGTAAGACCTCACCTTGGACATAGAGTACAATTTTGGGCACCACTCCTTAGAAATAACATTATGGAACTAGAGAGAGTGCAGAGAAGAGCCACCAAATTAATAAAATGGATGGCAAATCTGATTTATGATGAGAGGCTATCTTAAATAGATCTGTTTACATTAGAAAAGAGGCGTCTAAGAGGGGACATAATAACTATATACAAATATACAGGGCTCGGCAAATGCACTAACACACTCGCCTGGGGTGAGTGCACAGGCGAGGCAGCGCTGCTCTGATCTCTCCTCTTTTCCCTCTGCTTCAGTCGGAGCTGCGGTTAACTTTCTATTTTTTCACTGGCCGATTTCCAGGAAGTGGAAACACTGACTACATCCGGGTCACAGTTCTATGTCCTACTGCGCATGTTCACACAAAGGGAATCATGGCATTTCAGTTTTATAGACTCCAGTACAGATTAAGTTTCACATATACAGAGCCACCTCTGCTCCCAACCGAGCTCCCTCTGCTCCCTACCGAGGCCCCTCTGCTCCCTACCGAGGCCCCTCTGCTCCCTACCGAGCACCCTCTGCTCCCTACCGAGGCCCCTCTGCCCCCTACCGAGGCCCCTCTGCTCCCTACAGAGGCCCCTCTGCTCCCTACCGAGCACCCTCTTCTCCCTACCGAGCCCCTATGCTCCCCATAAATAACCTCCCTGCTCCCCACAGAGCTCCCCTGCTCCCCTACAAAGCCCCTCTGCTCCCCACACAGCACCTATATTCCCCACAGAGCCGCCTTGCTCCCCACAGAAACCCCTTTGCTCCCCACAGAGCCCCCCTGCTCCCCCACACAGAGCCCCCCTGCTCCCCACACAGAGCCCCCCTGCTCCCCACACAGAGCCCCCCTGCTCCCCACACAGAGCCCCCATGCTCCCCACACAGAGCCCATTCTGCTCCCCACACAGAGCCCTCAGATACCCAACAAAGAGCCCCTCGGATCCCCACACAAAGCCCCTCCTGCTCAGAGCCCCCTTTCTCCCCACACAGAGCCCATTTTGCCCCCACACAGAGCCCCCCTGCTCCCACACAGAGCCCCTATGATCCCCACACAGAGCCCCTCTGCTCCCCACACAGAGTTCCTCTGATCCCCACACAGAGACCCTCTGATCCCCACACAGAGACCCTCTGATCCCCACACAGAGCCCTTCTGATCACCACACAGAACCCCCCTGCTCCCCACACAGAACCCCCCTGCTCCCCACACAGGGACCCCCTGCTCCCCACACAGAACCCCCCTGCTCCCCACACAGGGACCCCCTGCTCCCCACACAGAACCCCCCTGCTCCCCACACAGAGACCCCCTGCTCCCCACACAGAGACCCCCTGCTCCCCACACAGAGCCCCTCTGCTCCCCACACAGACCGCCCCTCTGCTCCCCACACAGACCGCCCTCTGCTCCCCACACAGACCGCCCCTGAGATCTGACACTGAACAAACTGAGCTGGAAAGTGCTTCACCAGAACCCCGACCCTGCATTCTGCCTGCCCCAAATAACACTCTCACATCGTGTTTGTGGGACCTAATAAAGGGGCAATAAATGGGAAAAGTGCAATAACACATCGGGAATAAAATGAAATTATGATTGGGGTCTTTTTTTTTTTACGCTTCTTAATCATTAAATATGTCATTAAATATTAAAAATCTTCTTCTTTGAATGTTGTTATTAGTTCTTCTTATTAGGAATTTATGCCATTTAAAAAAAAATACGATGGTGGAGCCGGGCGGGCCAGGGGGCGAGTAGCTTTTTTGTAATTTTTTTAAGCCCTGCATATACATATTTAGGGACAATACAAGGTGCTTTCAAAAGAACTATTCATCCCAAGGGCAGTACTAAGGACTCGGGGCCATCCCTTATGGTTCACCAGCAACAAAGGAAAGGGTTCTTTACAGTAAGGGCATTTAAAATGTGGAATTCATTACCTATGGAGACTGTGATGGCAGATACAAAGATATATTTAGAAAGGAAAGGTATACAGGGATATACCAAATAAGTATACATGGGAAGGACGTTGATCCAGGGAGAAATCTGATTGCCAATATTTGGAGTCGGAAGGAATTTATTTTTCCCATTATGACTTATCATTAGATGATATGTCACTGAGGTTTTTGTTTGCTTTCCTCTGGATCAATATACTGTAAACACATATATAGGATAAAGTATCTGTTGTCTAAATTTAGCTTGATGGACGTATGTCTTTTTTTCAACCTCTTCTGTTATGTACCTATGTAACCACCTGTGTTGGAAGGCTATTCCATAAATTCACTAAATTTTCCATGAAGAAGAAGTTCTCCACATTTCTCCTAAGCCTGCCACATCCAGCTTCTGAGTTTGACATCTAGTTCTAACTGAAATTATTGTTATTAAATTCACACCCTAATTTTACGGTTGCTGGACAAATCCTATGTACTATATACCGCAAAAACAAGTGTAATTGTGACGTGCATTGAGTTCCATTGGGAGAAATGTGCTATATAAAATAAAGTTATTATTATTATTATTATTACTGCTCTGCAGCATATGTCTATACATAAATATTAACAATAATGTATTTACTCTTATCTTGCAGAACCAGAATCTGTAGACATGGTAGGTTTGAGTTAAAGCCACACCTTGAGTTTCCTGGAATGCCTCCATCAGGAACTGTACCTCCTCTTGTATCCTCTCCTCGATGTTCCTTTTTCCCATTCCAAAATTGCGCAGGGTGGTGATGGAGAAGCGTCGTAACTCCTTCCAGCGCTCCCCATTACTGAAAGCGATGCCTGGGAGGGGGGAGGGGGGCAGTACACCAAATAAGAGCAAAAGTATTAACTCATTTACAGCCAAAGGGGCAACCTTTCTGTGATGTCACTGTGCTAAACAGAAGCTGGCGCAGACAAACCCCCTTTCTCCTCTTTATTGGCTCTGATAAGGTGAGCTAGAGATTGTGTAAAAACATAATTAACCTGCATTCCCCTGAATTTACAAAGAAAATCAGTGCTTTATTTAGAATTACATTCGTTCCATGAAGACAATTACCAGTACATAAAGTTCTTGACAAAATTATGTTTTTTATTGTCAGCTACAAGTGGTTGCATCTTTATGGAAGCAGAACTATCGATGATTAAAAACAAACAAACAAAAAAACAACTATTTCATTATCTCTACTAGTTCCAATTGTATTTTTCATAGTAAAGTGTGCCAGTAGGTTTCCTCTTCAAAGTGCGAAGTGAACTGATGTAAAATAATATTTGTGGGACCTATTAAGATGGCTACTATGAAGCATTTCATTAAAGCTGCTGTCTAACTTCAAATATACAGTCCCTGAAAAAAGAAGAATAGAGAAAGCTGGTTGGTTAATGTCACTCATACAGGATGGATACAGATTCAGTAATCATACGGTAGATTCATATGAATATGAAACTGCAAACTCACCATATCCCTGGCTGGTTAGATCAACTATTGGCAGCTCTGCACGGCCACTGAACTTCTCTCCATGGTCCACCAGTGCCTCCTTTACAGCCTTGTACCCACACAGCACCACTACAGGTTGTGGGCCCAGGTATAATGTGTACACAGGGCCAAACTTCTCACTTAGCTGATGGGAACAGATAGAGTACCTTAGTTAACAGGGCATCATACAATTCATCTGCTACCCAACTGTTATTGAAACTACAGTAGAAGCCTCTCTCCTTCTCTTGCTCTCTAGCTCTGTTTATAGCCCCTATTTAATATGTTGTGAAGTCACGTCCCAGTGCTTGAGAAGAGATCATCTCAAATAAATGTGTAAAATCTTCTCCGCCCGCAGAGATGCAGCTTCAGAGCACATTGAATAATTGTATTCTTCTCTTTTTCAACCTGATTAAATATTGAACAAAACTTTAACATTTTACTCACTGTGAATAAGTCTCATTCACTGGAAGGAAGTCAAACTCAATGCAGTCTTCCATAAATGGAAAGAGTCAGTACACAATGACATGGATGAAGAACTCTAATGTGCATCTGTTAAAGCATCAGTTTCAACGAGGACTAACGTGACTAAATATACCGCTGCCCTATGTGGGACTGACCTGACATGTCACGGTCAACTTCTGGGAGGCACACCCACCAAGCTGGATGCCTAGATTTGTCTCTTTCTATCCAGCCATTCACTATCTACTGGGATCCTCCTTTCTGGAGCACCAAATTACCAAAAAACAGTGCCACAATGCAGATCGGAAAGGGAGCTCACCGAAAAATACTTTATTGTCTAAGTTAGGTCTACCCTGGTTGTCCATTTATACTTTTACAAAGTGAGGTCTACTTCGATGCCTTGATTCAGAGCACACTCAAGGAGTGCCACTTGATATCTGCCGAGAGTGGGGGATTCAATCTCTGACAAACAAGTTCCTGCATATGTAGTCTGCCCATTGAAATCCCCCTTGTTATTCTTTTTCACAGTATATGTAAACCAATGCAGTTGTCATGGCAATAGGAGGCATTGATGTGATGTCAGACAGCCTGGTGAGAGGAGGATATGCACAGATAGGAGATAAATACAGGCTCCAGGGGGCAGATTTCAACCCAGACACTTTTGCTAAAAAGGTGGCTGACTGGGTGATACAAGCTATTATGCAACTCATCAACCATTTTGTCTCCTCCCTCCCCCTCTTGTGTTTTTTTTTTTATTATAATTTATTTCTGTTATTATTATCCCCCAGCCCCTCACAATATGAATGACTATCCTTTCCCACGTGGTTAAATAGGGCTCGAAAAACCATGTGGGTCAGTTACAGTATGCGTAAATTAATGTTCACTACATGCTATTTTGAACAATGTTTGTTTAAATGTTCTTTTTTTTATATATGTAGCCCCGAGGTAAAATTTGGCTCCCTGATCTCCCTCCGCGCTTACCGGGTGGTCGTGGGTGCCGCCGGAGGCAGCGGTGGACCCGCCGGGAGAACGCGAGGGTGGGGGCCATTGCAGGGAGCGGTGCAGGCTGGTTGCCGGGGAGGCGATCGGGCCGTCGCTAGGGCCGCGATCGCGTTGCCACAGGCTCGGCGGCTAGGAGAGAGTGCGCCGCCATTGCGCGTAGGTTCGCGCATGCGCAGGAGGCGGCCAGCGCGCGATAGGACTCCAGGGCTAGGGAGAGGTCGCGCGAGAGTAGGGAAGAGGATAGGAAGGTTGAGGCGGCCATTAGGGGTTCGCGCATGCGCGAGGGAAGCGCGCACGCGGCACCAATGCATTAGGCAGCCCCTGGGAACTACAATTCCCAGGAGGCTTAGGGAGGCAGAGGTCAGGTGCTCCCTAGTGGCCAATAGGGCTGAAGGAAGCTCAGCCCGGGAAAAGAGATACATTTCCCGGGCTTTGCAACAGCAGTCAGGAAGGAGCAGAGGAAGGAGTAGGAAGGGTGCAGGGAGCGCGTGGCTCCTGCATCAGGTAAGGGTTCTCCCTAGATCCCCAGGCAGGCCCCAATTCCCGGGTAAGGGTAGGGGGTAACTGAAGAGGGACGCCTTAGACTGAGGAGGGACGCCTTAGCTAGGGAGGTGACCCTTGAGTGTGGGAAGTGCTGGTTTGGTAGTGCCACAGCGGAGAGTGCTGTGGGCACTGTCAAAGAGGCACGGTGTGCTAGCAGTGGGATTGCTGCGGGATCCAGGTGGCTGTGTGTGATTGCAGCTGTCTGGGTGTGTGTCGCTGCATGTGGTGTGCGCAGTGCGTGCAGTGTGTGTGCACGGTGTGAATCCCTGCAGGCTGACAGTTAAGCTGAATGTTGGCTGCAGGTGTGTTAGGCTGCTAGGATTAGCAGATACAGTTGAGACTGGGTAGCTAGGGGAAGGGGGGCGGTTATTGTCCACAGGCCCTAGGAGTTTTCCCCAAGCCATCCCAGGTTGCAGGTTCTTCAGGGACAGGCCCTAGGTTAGGGTTGCTGTCGCTCTAGCAGTGGTTAGTGATAGGGATAGCGGCGGTTGCTGTTCCCACGCGGTTGGTGTTGCCGTGGTCCGGTTGCAGTTCCCGTTGAGCGGTGGGACCCTCGTTGGGGTCCACCGGCAGAGTACCTGGAATAGGATCAGACGGACGTCTGACCCTTTTAGAAGACAGTGTGTTGCGGTCCCGAGCATCGGAGTGCTCGGAAGGTATCTCTGAAGTAATATATGTGCACCAACTGGGCCCTAGCTTAAAATAGTGACTGCGCAGTCACCCACGACCTCCGTAGGAGTTACGAGACATTGGGTGTGGGGTGATCACAGGACACTGGGTGGGGTACCCCAGACATTGGGTTGATGTGATGCGGGTAGAGCATCTGGTTATGGTTATGCTATGTAATGTGTTATATGTGTGTTAAGTAAAGAGTTAGTATTGTTTATCTATAAGTGTTATTGTATTTCTTACTCAGGGCTATCTTTCCTAACAGGGGATCCTGGGTAAGTGGAGGCGCTGCACCAGGTAACGTTAAGGGTTTCCCCAGGCTCCCAGCTAGCGGAGGCTCAGATCTCCTGGAGCCACACAGGTTATGCAGTACCAGTAGTCCCTTAGAGCAGGTGTGTTACAGGGAAAGGGACCGGTTAGACCACGAGGGGCCAATGTGGGATTGGGTGGGTCGGCCGGTTCACAAAAAGGGCTACATTTGGAGGCGCTGCTGAGATATCAGACCTGGGGTGCCCTGTACATGTTTTTCTAAATTTGTGTCCTATTTTTGTTCCGCCATGGGGAAGCCCTCAAGGCGGAGGAAGCCACGTGCTAAGTTCCCGGCCGCGCGGGAAAATGTTGCCAACAGTCATCCAGGACTGGCGGGAAAACCCGAGCCCCGCCCCCACACTGTGAGTGACTCAGTACAGAGCTCGCACCACTCCCTGAAAGAGAGTACTGGACACAGAGAAAATTGCTCGCCGTCGTATGGATCCTGGCAGACCAGGGCTGGGAGCGTATCCTTTTTGTTGTGTCCATGTACGATACAATTCTTGAGCATCTGGGGTAGTATGGACCTTAAAACTTTGGCGTGCATGGTAAAAATGCGATTGGAAGACGTGAACGAGGAGGGGTACCTAGACTGTTTTTGTAACCAAGGTGACTGCTCGTCTTGTAAGTTGGCTTGGGGACGTATATGTGGCTACTGCAGGGTACCAACCCTGCAACCCAAACTGCCGCAGCCTACCGAACGGCCAGTGGGAGGGGACACTGTTGTAGAAATGGAGTGTCCTTCCCCTGAGGAAGAAATAGACTGCCAGGGGTTACACCGCAATGTGTATGAGTCCTGGCGAGCGCCAGGAATAGATGAAGTTGTGCTAGCGTGTCCCTGCCTGCAAAAAGCCTGTGCCTCGGGAGCAGCCCTGTCGCAGTTACCGCTCGACTTCAAGAACATCGAGTTGGATGGAGAACTGAGTATCCAGTGTTTTATGACAAATTGTGACTGTCCTAGGGAGGCACTGGAGTGGGGGCCTCAATGTGATTGCTGCGGGGCCTGGTTCCTACAGCCTATCCTGCCCCAGGCGGCGGAACCAGCCGATGAAGAAGAGGAGGAGCCGGACCTCTCTCCTGAAGTAAGTGATGAGTGTCCCCAGTCTGTTCTACTTCCAGAGGCCGCCGGGGACCCGTGTGTCCAGACCACTGTGGCAGACCCTCTCAAAGGGGACGTGCAAGTGGAGGAGCAGGAACTTCTGATGGCGGAACCTGCGGAGGAAGAGGCGCCTGATGGTGCTACCGAGGTGGGTGAAGCCGCTCCTGAATTGTCCACTTCAGCGATGGAGGTGGTGGAGGGCCCGTGTGCCCAAGTGAACTTGCCAGACGCTGAGGCGGAGCCGCTGAAGGCGGAGCTCCAGACGTCGGAACCCCAGATGTCGGTTCCAGACCCGGTTCCCGAGCAGGAACCACCGAGACCAGAACCCCAGATTCCGGAAGGCCAGGGTAAGGTGCTTGTACCCCCGCCTATGTGTGATGGTTCTAGCGACCCACCGAGCGTGGTGATGCGCCTGCCGGCGGACCACTCCAGTGAGGTCACCGAGGCAACCGCCTCAACTGATCCAGACCATGATGTGGGCCAGTGTGCCCTGCAACGGCCAGTCCGGCCTATCAACGAGGTACCAGCGGTCCCAGGCATGGGATCAGTACCTGCCAATACCGACCGGGGTAAGTTGACTGCCCCAGGGGTGTCGGGTGTGGGCTCCCCGGTGATCGTGGAGCCTGGTGACTCCAGAGGTAGGGTCACCCGGGCGATGGGCTCACCCCGTCATCGCGTCCTGGTGGAAGTGTCTCCCCCAGAAGATCTCTGCGGATCGTGGAATGAATCCGACCTCATGAAGGTATCCGGTGTAGCGGACCGGAGCGACACATACCCCTGCATGAGGAGTCTCCAAGCTTGGCCTTCTCAAGACCCGAGCCTACCCGAAGAAGTGGTGCCGTCCGCGGACGAAGTCACCGTTAAAGGGATGGTTGGAGCGGACAAAGACTCTGTTGAGACCGCTCTGGTAGTTGTGGCCTCTCCCAGGTGCGCGATGGAGCGCTATGTTCGCCATGTGGTGGATCGAGGAAAGAGACTGAGCCTCTCTGTCTCCCGTGAGACGAGACCGGAGGATCCGGAAAGGGTCAATACCCCGGACCCCTTACTATTTTTTCTGCGAGGGGGAGAAGGTGGGTTGGTGCAAGGGACAGGTCTTGAGCTCCAAAAGACTCACAGGAGTCAAGGTGGGATACCCTCACCCAGTCTGTTAGGGGCACTCCAATCTGAGACTCAGCTGGCCTCGGGTATCCATGCGGGGATGATGTTGGGTACAAATGGGAAATTGCTTGTGTATGATGTACTGTTTACAATGCATTTTCCATTATATAACCCACTGTATGGTTGCTACCCAAGCGAGGGCGTTGGGATTCTGCGAAGGGGAGAATGTAGCCCCGAGGTAAAATTTGGCTCCCTGACCTCCCTCCGCGCTTACCGGGTGGTCGTTGGTGCCGCCGGAGGCAGCGGTGGACCCGCCGGGAGAACGCGAGGGTGGGGGCCATTGCAGGGAGCGGTGCAGGCTGGTTGCCGGGGACGCGATCGGGCCGTCGCTAGGGCCGCGATCGCGTTGCCACAGGCTCGGCGGCTAGGAGAGAGTGCGCTGCCATTGCGCGTAGGTTCGCGCATGCGCAGGAGGCGGCCAGCGCGCGATAGGACTCCAGGGCTAGGGAGAGGTCGCGCGAGAGTAGGGAAGAGGATAGGAAGGTTGAGGCGGCCATTAGGGGTTCGCGCATGCGCGAGGGAAGCGCGCACGCGGCCCCAATGCATTAGGCAGCCCCTGGGAACTACAATTCCCAGGAGGCTTAGGGAGGCAGAGGTCAGGTGCTCCCTAGTGGCCAATAGGGCTGAAGGAAGCTCAGCCCGGGAAAAGAGATACATTTCCCGGGCTTTGCAACAGCAGTCAGGAAGGAGCAGAGGAAGGAGTAGGAAGGGTGCAGGGAGCGCGTGGCTCCTGCA
Source organism: Ascaphus truei (assembly GCF_040206685.1). Taxonomy (NCBI): domain Eukaryota; kingdom Metazoa; phylum Chordata; class Amphibia; order Anura; family Ascaphidae; genus Ascaphus; species Ascaphus truei. Next base: position 6,493,631 of record NC_134489.1, read on the forward strand.
TCAGGTAAGGGTTCTCCCTAGATCCCCAGGCAGGCCCCAATTCCCGGGTAAGGGTAGGGGGTAACTGAAGAGGGACGCCTTAGACTGAGGAGGGACGCCTTAGCTAGGGAGGTGACCCTTGAGTGTGGGAAGTGCTGGTTTGGTAGTGCCACAGCGGAGAGTGCTGTGGGCACTGTCAAAGAGGCACGGTGTGCTAGCAGTGGGATTGCTGCGGGATCCAGGTGGCTGTGTGTGATTGCAGCTGTCTGGGTGTGTGTCGCTGCATGTGGTGTGCGCAGTGCGTGCAGTGTGTGTGCACGGTGTGAATCCCTGCAGGCTGACAATGTAAGCTGAATGTTGGCTGCAGGTGTGTTAGGCTGCTAGGATTAGCAGATACAGTTGAGACTGGGTAGCTAGGGGAAGGGGGGCGGTTATTGTCCACAGGCCCTAGGAGTTTTCCCCAAGCCATCCCAGGTTGCAGGTTCTTCAGGGACAGGCCCTAGGTTAGGGTTGCTGTCGCTCTAGCAGTGGTTAGTGATAGGGATAGCGGCGGTTGCTGTTCCCACGCGGTTGGTGTTGCCGTGGTCCGGTTGCAGTTCCCGTTGAGCGGTGGGACCCTCGTTGGGGTCCACCGGCAGAGTACCTGGAATAGGATCAGACGGACGTCTGACCCTTTTAGAAGACAGTGTGTTGCGGTCCCGAGCATCGGAGTGCTCGGAAGGTATCTCTGAAGTAATATATGTGCACCAACTGGGCCCTAGCTTAAAATAGTGACTGCGCAGTCACCCACGACCTCCGTAGGAGTTACGAGACATTGGGTGTGGGGTGATCACAGGACACTGGGTGGGGTACCCCAGACATTGGGTTAATGTGATGCGGGTAGAGCATCTGGTTATGGTTATGCTATGTAATGTGTTATATGTGTGTTAAGTAAAGAGTTAGTATTGTTTATCTATAAGTGTTATTGTATTTCTTACTCAGGGCTATCTTTCCTAACGGGGGATCCTGGGTAAGTGGAGGCGCTGCACCAGGTAACGTTAAGGGTTTCCCCAGGCTCCCAGCTAGCGGAGGCTCAGATCTCCTGGAGCCACACAGGTTATGCAGTACCAGTAGTCCCTTAGAGCAGGTGTGTTACAGGGAAAGGGACCGGTTAGACCACGAGGGGCCAATGTGGGATTGGGTGGGTCGGCCGGTTCACAAAAAGGGCTACATATATAAATGTATAACAAGCATGTACTCATCAATAAAATTCAAGTTATAAAAAAAAAAAAGTTTGCTGCAATGCAAAGCATTCAGTCCCAACAAACTAGGCAGAGCTGACTGAAGCATACAGATCAACCTAGCTCAAAATACTGCTTCTGTACCAAGATTCACTTCTTTCAATCTGGAGCTGAAAATTGCCAAACAGGCCCAATTACCTGGGTCGCGATGACCTATCAAGATCACCAAATAATCAGTTATCCCTCTCACTCCTCTCAAGACAGTCTCCTGCACTTTACATTTGGGACAAAAATATTCTTCAATTTTTGCTTTGTCAGAATACAAGCTTGACGCTGAGAAACCATTTCTATCTCAGCTTGATGCTGAGAAACCATTTCCACAGTGGCTGATAGGCAGAATTTCCTGGTTTATATGGTACTCCGGATGTTCATAAGGGGAAAACATCGCTTTTTTCACTGGATCACAAACTTTACTCTTTTCTGAAAACAATTAAGATGAATCTACCAAAGTTAGGGGAGAGAGTCCCTCAAGATTGTTTGGAATTGGCTAGAAATAGCCTGAAAACTTTGATCAACATGCATTAACCCCAGCGTGCATGATATAAGCACTTAATCCTTAATGTCAATGCGCTTCTTCTTTAGTGCGGCCAGGCTGGGAGCGGGCACGATGGCGCTCGAGCGCCGTGATATCATGTGCTTTGGTTGGACATGTTTTTCCTGGCCAGCTAGTTGCGTGTGTATGGAGGCGTGTCAGGGGGCACGGCCATGACGTCACGCAGCTGGTTCACCCTCATTCGGCAAACCGCTCACTTGACGCGCCAGTGAGCGGCATAAACAATGTGTGTTATCGTGGCAAGCGCGAGGGCCCGCTCAACGTCACCCTGGCTGCAGCAACGGCATAGCAGATACGCCTACAGGAACGCAGAACTTGCTCAGACGGGTCAAACTTTGCAATCTCGTTTTGCACTTTAGCTGCGTCCCCAGCTCTCACTGTACCTTTATCTTCACGGGTATTGGTCTCTGTGGGATACAGACGCTTGGGCAGGGCCTATACCTTCTGCTGTAGTGGAGACACCTGTGATTTACTGGTTCGCAGAGCCTCATTCGGTTTTAACTCTACCGCCATCTTTTCCATGGACTCCTACTGTGACCCAAGTGTCTGTTTTAGTTTTGTAATCTTTTTCTCCAACTTTATCTTTTCTGGCTTCAATATTTTAACTGCTGATTGCAAAGTCTTTGCTGACTCTTTTTCTCCCTGCAGTACTGTAATCTAATTTCTCAGTCTTTCAAGCTTTTTATCCTGTGATCAATGTATTGGTGATGGTGATGGATTTCTGTAGAGAAGCCTTTTCTTCCTCAAACTTTCTTTATTAAGGGTTCTCTCTTTTCCATCTCTAGCAACTGATTATTGAGTACTGATCTTTCTTCTTTGCTCCTTCCCAGCTCCTGTGCAAGTTTGAGGATGTCCTGCAGAACTGCGAGTTGCTGGAATGTGCCAGTTTTAGCTCTTCCACTTCCCTTTTGAAGTTTTTCATTTTCACACATTCTGCTGCCTGTGCCTTGTGCAAACCAGATATCTGTTCCTCATAGGCTGGACGGATGTGCTGAATTTCCTCCTCTAGTTTTCCAAACTCCACTTCTAGGCTTTTCTGCAGCTGTGGTTTCAAAAAGTCCTTTGTCCTCTTGGGTCATTAACATTACAGAGGGGCTGATGAAATACAGCAGTCCTAATGATTGCCCTACAGTATACAGATTTTGGTGACTAGGAACTTTATATTCAATTGTTTACTAGATTCCTCAGACTTACAACTTTTGGGTCTGACTATACAGCATATCAGTGGTTGCCAGCAATTTTCAGCCTACAGCAATATTGCTGCAAGATAAATGTCATAATGAGTGACGTATATGACTGTGAAAACTACTTATTTATTATTGGCCCTATTTCTAAGCAGTAATGGAGAATGATCCTAGTCATTGCACATGCTGAACCATTGGTGTTCTTTAGACCTGGGTCTCCATATACTGTTTCCTTGATTTTTATAATTGTATCATCTGTCCATCTAGTTAAGCACTATTGACTTTATCTTTATTGCATTAAAATCAATTTTAATTTTATTTCCACTCATGCTTTTTTGCACTGATCACTAACAGACAACCCTATCTTGTCTGTCTATAATTGAGATTATATACACACACACTACACCAACATATTGTCTATTAAAGTACAATTCATTCAACCATGTTGCAGGGACAACACGACGATTGGTGGGTTTATCTGAATATAGACTTTTGATTTAGCACCCAAAAAGGTGGAACAAAACAGAGCTTATCTTCAGCATATAAATGGATAGTCCTTGATAAGGGCGTTGCCTTTACACAGAAAGGGCTACTCAAGTCCATGAAGAGTAGGAGTTCCAATATATAAACAAGCATCATTGCATGCTTTGCTCCCTCCAGAGCTTCAGCATGTGTTTCTCTGGTTCAGACAAGAACAAAGAGCACTGAAAGATACAGACGTGTAAGACACTAAGGAGCCAGGTGAGCAGGTTATTCAACTCAGCCTGTTCTCAGACTGGGATTTAACCTGGTCAGTGCTGTACCCGAGGGATATGCAAACTTCCTGCTCTGCACCCCCCCTGCCTGCTGCTCTCATGATCGCCCCCCCCTTACCTTCAATGGAGCATCAAATGATGCTGTGGGGTCAATTGACGTCTCGTCTCCATGGTAACGGGCGTCATTTGATGCCGCGTTGCCATGGAGATGCGTGGACAAGAACCGGTAAGTAAATTTACAGAGTCCTTGCGCTCTTAGTGCGGGGCCTCTCTCACCGTGCCCCCCAATAAAGTCTCGCACCCACCAGTTTGCGCACCGCTGAGTTAACGAATCAAGAAAGAAAGGCCCAAGCCTACAAGTCTGAAGAATGTAATAGAGAGGCACCATGGGGTGCAATTGGGGTTAATTAGAATCCCACCCAAGTTGAACTGGAGCAAAATGGTGTGGAACCGGACACAGATCCTCATTCGAGTAACACGGAAGATGAAGTGGCAAAATACCATTCTGCCGGCCCAGAGAGAATGGTATTTGCCCAAAAGGGAAAAATCGTCAACTGGAAGACGAGAAAAAAAAAAGATGGAAGTTGCACATCTCTGAGAAAGAGGCTTATGCACGGGAATAGTGCACAGGCTGCTTCACTTGACAATGTTATGCTGGGGAAGGGGATATGTGATACAGTCACTGTCTCTGTATGGGCTGTAGTGGTGCAGCTTGTGTGCTTTCCATCCTACAGGGAGTTAACCTCCCCTGGAGAGGCTTGTTGCAGGTGCAGCTAATCAGCCTGGTCTACTGAGTGAGCAGGAGTGTAAAAGGCATACAGAGAGCTGCACACACAGAGACTGCTTTCCCTAGAGAGGGGGGAGAGACAGTGACTTCTCCCCCGCCAGGAGGAAGCTGACTGGCACAGTCCCCTAGGCTTGCTGGACATTGGTCGCAGGGCCTGCTGGCACTGCCTGGTTTGCACACCCAGGCAGAAACAAGGACGTGAGTCTGCTGTGGAAGCAGGACTGTCCAGTCCAGGACATTGGATCCAGAGGGATTTCCTGGACTCCTGTGGGACCAACAACAGATAAGGACTAAATAATGTATATTTGGGTGCCTAAGGATTCTTGATATTGTTGCTAACTGGGTGAGTTATTTAAAGTTGGGAACCAGTTTAGTTGGCCAGCCAATGAGAGAGGGAGCTGATGTTTAGACAGTGTCCTGAGTAGGAGTAGGTATTATTTTTATGATTTATTTTCATAAAGTGATAGTGGGCCTACAGTATTAATGTGTTGTTTAACAGATGTAAATTAACCCTGTATAGCAAAATATAGAATTTCCAGCCTTAATATGGGACACAAAACCCTGCAACGTGATGGAGGATTCACAATATACACATACATACATACATACATACATACATACATACATACAGAGTCACCAACAGTTTTCCCAGGGTCCAGGACTACAGTTTTGATCAGGCCCCCTCCCTCATGTGGGTAGTCTTAGGAGCCTTCCCCCCATGTCCGCGGTCTTGCAAGCCCCCTCCTCTATTCCCCCTCCTCTCCCCATGTATTTCTCTCCCCCATCTCACTATTACTTCCCTCTCTTCTTCACTTACCCCTCTCACACTCCTCTCATTCAATTACCCTCTTCAAACTCATTCCCTCCTACCTCCCTGGTAGGGTGATCAGATTTGTCCTGGCAAAAACCGGGACAAATATCACGCTTGCACAGTTGGCGCTTGCCGACTGCACATTTTTGAAGAGCACATGCCGACCACGTATATGCAATCATAATTTGCTGGCTGCTCGTGCACATGTGAGATTGGCACTTGCTGACTGTGCATGCGCGATAAGTGTTTGCGTGACCGTCAAGCTCCAATCGAGCATGTACATGAGCAATTTGCAAACACTGATCGTGCATGCCCAGTTGGCAAGTTCCCATTGTGCATGCACACGAGCAGTTGGCAAGTGACAATTGTGCATGCGCTGTCAGCAAATGCCAAATGTGCATGCGCAAGCGAGATCTACACGTGCTAATCGGGCATGCACAGTTGGCAAGTGCCAATCGCGCATGTACAGCCAAAGGACTAAAAAAACGGGACCGCACCCTAAAAAGTCAGGACAGAGCCCTAAAAAATAGAACTCTCCCGTCTAAACCAGGACACCTGGTCACTCTAATCCCTGGTTACACAGACAATTCATCCCAATACGCATACAATAAACCCCACAATAATTACCCCCCTTCACAATATACATTCTTGCACTACACCCCCAAATACATCATTACACTACCCCAAAAATATATTCCTACACTACCCCCCAATACATTCTTACACTACCTCCTCCCCCAAATACATTCTTACACTTAACATGAGGATGGTCTCTCTCGCCAGCTGCTGCGGGCCGCTGTCCTGCACCAGGCCACTCTCCCATGCCGGCCTCTCATGCCGGTGGTTATGGGGGGGGCCTGGGCCGGCCCTGAAAAATG